>NC_133149.1:50025260-50085260 GCF_048418815.1 Hemitrygon akajei
AGTCTGACGGCCTGGTGGGAGAAGCTGTCCCGGAGCCTGTCGGTCCTGGCTTTTATGCTGCGGGACCGTTTCCCGGACGGTAGCAGCTGGAACAGTTTGTGTTCGGGGTGACTCGGGTCCCCAGTGATCCTTCGGGGCCCCTTTTTACACACCCGTCTCTGTAAATGTCCTGAATAGTGGGAAGTTCCTGTCCGCACCACTCTCTGCAGAGTCCTGCGATGGAGGGAGGTACAGTTCCCGTACCGGGCAGTGATATAGCCGGTCAGGATGCTCTCAATCGTGCCCCTGTAGAAAGTCCTGAGGATTTGGGGGCCCCCATACCAAACTTCCTCAACCGTCTGAGGTGAAAGAGGTGCTGTTGGGCCTTTCTCACCGCACAGCCGGTGTGTACAGACCACGTGAGATCCTCGGTGATGTGGATGCCGAGGAACTTAAAGCTGTTCACCCTCTCAACCCCAGATCCATTGATGTCAGGGGTTAGCCCGTCTCCATTCCTCCTGTAATCCACGACCAGCTCCTTTGTTTTCGTCACATTGAGGGAGGGGTTGTTTTCTTGACACCCCTGTGAGCTCGATTTCAACGTTTAAGAGAAGTTTGGATAGGTTCACGGATGGTAGGGGTACGGAGGGCTGTGGTCACGGTGCAGATTGATGGGCCAAAGGGCCTCTCTCTCTCTCTCTCTCTGTGCTGTACTTCTCTGTGACTCTCGTGTCGGAGGGGAGAACCTTATCGTTCCGGTCACCGAGCCCGTGTGCCGGGCGTCCTCCCCGGCGATCACGATTTCCGTGCTTTCTCTTTCAGAAAAGAAGGATGTGTGTGATTGCCTAACGACCTTTCTCCTTAACCTTTCAGATTACTTGGCAAACCAGGGCCGCCTGAGCGAGCTGGAGGCCAGGCGCAAGTTCTGGCAGATCCTCTCAGCGGTGGAGTACTGTCACGACCGCAAGATTGTCCACCGGGATCTGAAAGCTGAGAACCTGCTGTTGGACAGCAGCATGAACATTAAGATAGCAGGTGGGTGCCCAGGGCGCCGGGTGGCGAGAGCATACCGCATTCAGAGAGGAAAAAAAGCGCCTCTGGGGAACGCAGGACAGTCCGTGGTCTTCTGAAGTTTGACGCTGTTGACCGCGTACATTTGAAACGTTAACACCGGATGCGTTCCGCCTCCAGTGTCATTCGTGCGATCTCAGCATCTGTCGCAGAGTTACGGGCAAGTACAGCCCAGGAGCACATGCCCCTCGGCCCATCTAGTCTGTGCCAACACCATTTAAGCCGCCTACTCCCGTCGACCTGCACTGGGACCACAGCCCCTCACCGCCCGTCCAAACTTCTCCCAAACGTTCTGAGATCGAGCTCGCTTGGCACGGGCAGCTCGTTCCACGTTCCCACCGCCCTCCGAGTGAAGAGGGTGCTCCCCTCTAAACTTCGGAACCTTTCACCCTTGGGTGCTTTGGACTTCCAGCACCTGCAGACTGCCTCTTCTCAGAGGGTTAGAAAGCACCCTGTCCATGCCCTTCGTAATCTTGTTTATCAAATCTCCTCTCAGTGAAGTCCCAACCTGCTCAACCTTCCCTCATAACTCAGGTCCACCAGACCCAGCACCACCCCCGCATGATTTTCTCTGTGCTCTGTCGAACCTGTCTTCCCCTGACCAAAACTGCACACAGATACTCCCAGCGAGGCCCCACCAGCATCTTGTACAACTGCGACATGACGTCCCAGCTCCTGTCCCCCAGTAAAGAGTATGGGAGGGAACTGATTGGCAAGATCATGGATTCAAGGCAGAGGAAGGAGATGTAGAAATGAGATTTCTTTACACAGCTGGTGCTCCACTGCCTGGGGGGGGGTGGTGGTGACGAAATCCGATTTAATAGCCGTCCCTCAAACGGGTTTTAGTTAAGCGCTTGAAAAGCAAAACGTATTGAGCAGTTTGGCCAAGTGGCCTCCTGCAATGGTTTCCTCCTTGGCCGGTTCTTCCCGAGCACCTGCCCCACATCCCCTCTGCAGTCAGACTCCGAAAGCTTCGCTCGGGCTCCGGCCTGACAGCTGAAAGGCATTTACCGACGCAGTTGTGTCTGTGACCTTTCTTTTGGCAGAGAAAGGTCAGGAGTGTGAATTGTGCTTTGATTCAGCACTTCAAAGCGACTCCGGACCGGCTCCCTTTCACATTCGAAGGCTGGAAAAACCCAGGTTACCCCCCCCACCCCCCTTTGATTACAGCACGGGGGGGCCAAATGCTAAAAAGCCGAAAAGAAATAATCTGGAGCGGTTTAAATCTCGTGAAGATACAGCGTTGTTTGTGATCACAGTTTGTTTAATTGAGCCACCACTAGTGTGGAGAGGAAAGGGTGCAGTGAGAGGGGAGGGGGGGAGGAGGGAGGAGTCACACGGAGAGGTTAAGAGAAAACTTTCCTATTCTGCTATTAACTCTCACCCTCCTCTCTAAACACACACACTCACTCACACATTCATGCTCCCTCTCACTCTCTCACAGACACACACACACACTCACACAGACACACACACACACACACTCTCACAGACACACACACACACTCTCACAGACACACACACACACACACACTCACTCACACATTCATGCTCCCTCTCACTCTCTCACAGACACACACACACACATGCACGCGCACACACACACTCACACACACACATTCATGCTCCCTCTCACTCTCTCACACACACACACTCAGACACACACACACTCACAGACACACACACACATGCACACACACACGCATGCACACACACACTCAGACACACACACTCACAGACACTCACACACACACACACTCAGAAACACACACACACATTCATGCTCCCTCTCTCACACACTCTGTCACACACACACTCACACACACACACACACACACTCACACACACACACACAGACACACTCACTCACTCACTCACTCACTCACTCACTCACTCACTCACTCACACACACACACACTCACAGACACACACACTCACTCACTCACTCACTCACACAGACACACTCACTCACTCACACACACACACACTCACACACACTCACAGACTCACTCACTCACTCACGCACTCACACAGACACACACACTCACTCACTCACTCCAGGTAGTGTTTGCTAGCACATGGACTCAGTGAGACACTGTGAGTGAATGTTTCACCATTGGACGTTGACGATCGAATTGTTGAGCTACAGGAGTCTCTGGAGAATTGCCTGCAGGCTCACCTCGGGGTAGCTGTGAGCAGCAATCTGATTTGAATCTTAATTTTCTAGCATTAAATCTGACATTACCGCCTAACTGCAGCAACACATGCTTGCACGGCACCTCGAGCACAGCACGAGGGCCTGGGGGGGTCTCGACGGGAGCATTCTCAAAGAATGATTCCTACTGAGGCGTGTCAGAGAGGGCAAATGTCTTAAACGTTGGTTTAAAGGAAAGATAATCGCTCTGTTTGTCAACGATGCGTGTTTGGATTCAACAGGGAAATCGGGCAACTGGTGTAGGTTGAAAGCGTTGTCGCCATGGTAACGTGGGGAAACATGGCAGCCAGTTTCAGAGCGCCAGGGATCCACAGGCAAGGCCATTTCAAGCAGATAATCTAAGTGATGCTGGCTGAGGGGAGAAACACTGAGGGGAGCCCAGGGAGAAACCACCCTTGCCCCTGTTTGTGAGGCTTTCCCCCGAACCGGTGGGCAGAAACTCGGCTTTTGGGGCGTCCCTGAGAGGCAAAACCTGATAACAGAGCCCGCAGTTCGCGGAACGCAGGGCAGTACCGCGCCCGGGGAGGGGGGGGGGGGGGGGTGGGGGGAGGCCCTTCGGCCCACAGTGGCAGTCCCTGTCCCTTTTTTCAAATTCTTTATTTATGGAGGGACAGCTCGGTGTGGGCCCCACTGCCCAGGCTCATCGCGGGGCAGCCTGCGGTGACCAATTGACCTGCCAACCCTTGCGCCTCTGGACTGTGGGAGGAGACCCGCGCGGTCACGGGGCAGCGCGTGCAAAACTCCTCACGGGCAGCAGCAGCAATCCCTCCGTACCTCCCCTGCTCAGCCAGGTCTGACGAGATGCTCTTAAGTGCTGACGGAACCATCTGTTCCCAATGCTTTCCCGTCAACACGTTACAGCCCTCCGCCGGCCTGCGTCAGTAAAACCGCCCCCTTTAAACCTCTTCCCCTCTCGCTTCCCGACACGTTCACAAAGGGGTAGAGGACACTGGTGGCATGGCCTAGGACGTTAATATTTTCATATACCTCAGTCAGGTTTCCCTCCAGCCTAAGAAGCCCGAGAGAAAACAATCCACGCCTGTCCAATCCCTCCTTGCAGCAAATACCCTCTAATCCGGGCAGCATCTTGGCTAACCTCATCTACACCCTGTCCAAACACTCCGCCTCTCCAAGCGATGCAAACTCCAGAGCTACTCACCAACTTCCAACTGCTTAAATCACTGGAGCCTCAGGACCCACACCACCAGGTTCAGGAACAGGTATTACCCCTCAACCATCAGGAAGGAGGTACAGGAGCCTCAGGACCCACACCACCAGGTTCAGGGACAGTTATTACCCCTCAACCATCAGGAAGGAGGTACAGGAGTCTCAGGACCCACACCACCAGGTTCAGGAACAGTTATTACCCCTCAACCATCAGGAAGGAGGTACAGTAGCTACAGGACCCACACCACCGGGTTCAGGGACAGTTATTACCCCTCAACCATCAGGAAGGAGGTACAGGAGCCTCAGGACCCACACCACCGGGTTCAGAGACAGTTATCACCCCTCAACCATCAGGAAGGAGGTACGGGAGCCTCAGGACACATACCACCAGGTTCAGGGACAGTTATTACCCCTCAACCCTCAGGAAGGAGGTACAGGAGCTTCAGGACTCGCACCACCAGGTTCAGGAACAGTTATTACCCCTCAACCATCAGGAAGGAGGTACAGGAGCCTCAGGACTCCCACCACCAGGTTCAGGGACCGTTATCACCCCTCAACCATCAGGAAGGAGGTACAGGAGCCTCAGGACACACCACCAGGTTCAGGGACATTTACCCCTCAACCATCAGGAAGGAGGTACAGGAGCCTCAGGACCCACACCACCAGGTTCAGGAACAGTTATCACCCCTCAATCATCAAGAAGGAGGTACAGGAGCCTCAGGACCCACACCACCAGGTTCAGGAACAGTTTACACCTCAACCATCAGGAAGGAGGTACGAGAGCCTCAGGACCCACACCACCAGGTTCAGGAACAGTTATCACCCCTCAACCATCAGGAAGGAGGTACAGGAGCCTCAGGACCCACACCACCAGGTTCAGTGACAGTTATTACCCCTCAACCATCAGGAAGGAGGTACAGGAGCCTCAGGACCCACACCACCAGGTTCAGGGACAGTTATTACCCCTCAGCCATCAGAAGGAGGTACAGGAGCCTCAGGACTCGCACCACCAGGTTCAGGGACATTTACCCCTCAACCATCAGAAAGGAGGTACAGGAGCCTCAGGACCCACACCACCAGGTTCAGTGACAGTTATTACCCCTCAACCATCAGGAAGGAGGTACAGGAGCCTCAGGACCCACACCACCAGGTTCAGGGACAGTTATTACCACTCAACCATCAGGAAGGAGGTACAGGAGCCTCAGGACCCACACCACCAGGTTCAGGGACAGTTATCACCCCTCAACCATCAGGAAGGAGGTACAGGAGCCTCAGGACTCGCACCACCAGTTCAGGAACAGTTATTACCCCTCAACCATCAGGAAGGAGGTACAGGAGCCTCAGGACTCCCACCACCAGGTTCAGGGACAGTTATTACCCCCTCAACCATCAGGAAGGAGGTACAGGAGCCTGAGGTCCCACACCAACAGGTTCAGGGACAGTTATTACCCCTCAACCATCAGGAAGGAGGTACAGGAGCCTCAGGACCCCACACCACCAGGTTCAGGGACTGTTATTGCCCCTCAACCATCAGGGAGGAGGTACAGGAGCCTCAGGACACACACCACCAGGTTCAGGGATATTTACCCCTCAACCATCAGGAAGGAGGTACAGGAGCCTCAGGACCTACACCACCAGGTTCAGGGACAGTTATTACCCCTCAGCCTTCAGGAAGGAGGTACAGGAGCCTCAGGTACCACACCACCAGGTTCAGGAACTGTTATCACCCCTCAACCATCAGGAAGGAGGTACAGGAGCCTCAGGTCCCACACCACTAGGTTCATGGACAGTTATCACACCTCAACCATCAGGAAGCAGGTACAGGAGCCTCAGGACACACACCACCAAGTTCAGGGACAGTTATTACTCCTCAACCATCAGGAAGGAGTTGCAGGAGCCTCAGGACCCACACCACCAGGTTCAGGGACAGTTATTACCCCTCAGCCATCATGAAGGAGGTACAGGAGCCTCAGGACTCACACCACCAGGTTCAGGGACAGTTATTACCCCTCAACCATCAGGAAGGAGGTATGGGAGCCTCAGGCCCCACACCACCAGGTCCAGGGACAGTTATTACCCCTCAACCATCAGGAAGGAGGTACAGGAGCCTCAGGACTAACACCACCAGGTTCAGGGACAGTTATTACCCCTCAACCATCAGGAAGGAGGTACAGGAGCCTCAGGACCCACACCACCAGGTTCAGGGACAGTTATTACCCCTCAGCCATCAGGAAGGAGGTACAGGAGCCTCAGGACACATACCACCAGGTTCAGGAACAGTTATCACCCCTCAACCATCAGGAAGGAGGTACAGTAGCCTCAGGACCCACACCACCAGGTTCAGGGAGAGTTATTACCCCTCAACCATCAGGAAGGAGGTAAAGGAGCCTCAGGACCCACACCACCAGGTTCAGGAACAGTTATCACCCCTCAACCATCAGGAAGGAGGTACAGGAGCCTCAGGAATCACACTACCAGGTTCAGTGACAGTTATTACCCCTCAACCCTCAGGAAGGAGGTACAGGAGCTTCAGGACTCGCACCACCAGGTTCAGGAACAGTTATTACCCCTCAGCCATCAGGAAGGAGGTACAGGAGCCTCAGGACACATACCACCAGGTTCAGGAACAGTTATCACCCCTCAACCATCAGGAAGGAGGTACAGTAGCCTCAGGACCCACACCACCAGGTTCAGGGAGAGTTATTACACCTCAACCATCAGGAAGGAGGTAAAGGAGCCTCAGGACCCACACCACCAGGTTCAGGAACAGTTATCATCCCTCAACCATCAGGAAGGAGATACAGGAGCCTCAGGACTCACACTACCACCCCTCAACCCTCAGGAAGGAGGTCCAGGAGCTTCAGGACTCGCACCACCAGGTTCAGGAACAGTTATTACCCCTCAGCCATCAGGAAGGAGGTACAGGAGCCTCAGGACACATACCACCAGGTTCAGTGACAGTTATTACCCCTCAACCCTCAGGAAGGAGGTACAGGAGCCTCAGGACCCATACCACCAGGTTCAGGGACAGTAATATTACCCCTCAACCATCAGGAAGGAGGTACAGGAGCCTCAGGACTCACACCACCAGGTTCAGGGACAGTTATTACCCCTCAGCCATCAGGAAGGAGGTACAGGAGCCTCAGGACACATACCACCAGGTTCAGTGACAGTTATTACCCCTCAACCCTCAGGAAGGAGGTACAGGAGCTTCAGGACTCACACCACCAGGTTCAGGAACAGTTATTACCCCTCAACCATCAGGAAGGAGGTACAGGAGCCTCAGGACACACACCACCAGGTTCAGGGACATTTACCCCTCACCATCAGGAAGGAGGTACAGGAGCCTCAGGACCCACACCACCAGGTCAGGGACAGTTATTACCCCTCAGCCATCAGGAAGGAGGTACAGGAGCCTCAGACCCACACCACCAGGTTCAGGAACTGTTATCACCCCTCCAACCATTAGGAAGGAGGTACAGGAGCCTCAGGTCCCACACCACTAGGTTCAGGGACAGTTATCACCCCTCAACCATCAGGAAGGAGGTACAGGAGCCTCAGGACTCACACCACCAGGTTCAGGAACTGTTATCACCCCTCAACCATCAGGAAGGAGGTACAGGAGCCTCAGGACCCACACCACCAGGTCAGGAACTGTTATCACCCCTCAACCATCAGGAAGGAGGTACAGGAGCCTCAGGTCCCACACCACTAGGTTCAGGGACAGTTATTACCCCTCAACCATCAGGAAGGAGGTACAGGAGCCTCAGGACACACACCACCAAGTTCAGGGACAGTTATTACTCCTCAACCATCAGGAAGGAGGTACAGGAGCCTCAGGACCCACACCACCAGGTTCAGCAACAGTTATCACCCCATAACCATCAGGAAGTAGGTACAGGAGCCTCAGGACCCACACCACCAGATTCAGGGACAGTTATTACCCCTCAGCCATCAGGAAGGAGGTACTGGAGCCTCAGGACTCGCACCACCAGGTTCAGGGACATTTACCCCCTCAACCGTCAGAAAGGAGGTACAGGAGTCTCAGGACCCACACCACCAGGTTCAGGGACAGTTATTACCCCTCAACCATCAGGAAGGAGGTACAGGAGCCTCAGGACCCACACCACAGGTTCAGGGACAGTTTTTACCCCTCAACCCATCAGGAAGGAGGTACAGGAGCCTCAGGACCCACACCACCAGGTTCAGGGACAGTTATCACCCCTCAACCATCAGGAAGGAGGTACAGGAGCCTCAGGACTCTCACCACCAGTTTCAGACAGTTATCACCCCTCAACCATCAGGAAGGAGGTACAGGAGCCTCAGGTTCAGGAACAGTTATTACCTCTCAACCATCAGGAAGGAGGTACAGAGAGCCCCAGGACCCACACCACCGGGTTCAGGGACAGTTATCACCCCTCAACCATCAGGAAGGAGGTACAGGAGCCTCAGGACACATAGCACCAGGTTCAGGGACAGTTATTACCCCCTCAACCATCAGGAAGGAGGTACAGGAGCCTCAGGACCCACACCCCGAGTTCAGGGACAGTTATTACCCCTCAGCCATCAGAAGGAGGTACAGGAGCCTCAGGACTCGCACCACCAGGTTCAGGGACATTTACCCCCTCAACCATCAGAAAGGAGGTACAGGAGCCTCAGACCCACACCACCAGGTTCAGTGACAGTTATTACCCCTCAACCATCAGGAAGGAGGTACAGGAGCCTCAGGACCCACACCACCAGGTTCAGGGACAGTTATCACCCCTCAACCATCAGGAAGGAGGTACAGGAGCCTCAGGACTCGCACCACCAGGTTCAGGAACAGTTATTACCCCTCACCATCAGGAAGGAGGTACAGGAGCCTCAGGACTCCCACCACCAGGTTCAGGGACAGTTATCACCCCTCAACCATCAGGAAGGAGGTACAGGAGTCTCAGGACCCACACCACCAGGTGCAGGGACAGGTATCACCCCTCAACCATCAGGAAGGAGGTACAGGAGTCTCAGGACCCACACCACCAGGTTCAGAGACAGCTATTACCCCTCAACCATCAGGAAGGAGGTACAGGAGCCTCAGGACCCACACCACCAGGTTCAGGGACAGTTATCACCCCTCAACCATCAGGAAGGAGGTACGGAGCCTCAGGACCCACACCACCAGGTTCAGGGACAGTTATTACCCCTCAACCATCAGGAAGGAGGTACAGGAGCCTGAGGTCGCACAACAACAGTTCAGGGACAGTTATTACCCCTCAACCATCAGGAAGGAGGTACAGGAGCCTCACGACCCTACACCACCAGGTTCAGGGACTGTTATTGGCCCCTCAACCATCCAGGGAGGAGGTACAGGAGCTCAGGGACACACACCACCAGGTTCAGGGATATTTACCCCTCAACCATCAGGAAGGAGGTACAGGAGCCTCAGGACCTACACCACCAGGTTCAGGGACAGTTATTACCCCTCAGCCATCAGGAAGGAGGTACAGGAGCCTCAGGTACCACACCACCAGGTTCAGGAACTGTTATCACCACTCAACCATCAGGAAGGAGGTACAGGAGCCTCAGGTCCCACACCACTAGGTTCATGGACAGTTATCACACCTCAACCATCAGGAAGCAGGTACAGGAGCCTCAGGACACACACCACCAAGTTCAGGGACAGTTATTACTCCTCAACCATCAGGAAGGAGTTGCAGAGCCTCAGGACCCACACCACCAGGTTCAGGGACAGTTATTACCCCTCAGCCATCATGAAGGAGGTACAGGAGCCTCAGGACTCACACCACCAGGTTCAGGGACAGTTATTACCCCTCAACCATCAGGAAGGAGGTACGGGAGCCTCAGGCCCCACACCACCAGGTCCAGGGACAGTTATTACCCCTCAACCATCAGGAAGGAGGTACAGGAGCCTCAGGACTAACACCACCAGGTTCAGGGACAGTTATAACCCCTCAACCATCAGGAAGAGGTACAGGAGCCTCAGGACCCACACCACCAGGTTCAGGGACAGTTATTACCCCTCAGCCATCAGGAAGGAGGTACAGGAGCCTCAGGACACATACCACCAGGTTCAGGAACAGTTATCACCCCTCAACCATCAGGAAGGAGGTACAGTAGCCTCAGGACCCACACCACCAGGTTCAGGGAGAGTTATTACCCCCTCAACCATCAGAAGGAGGTAAAGGAGCCTCAGGACCCACACCACCAGGTTCTAGGAACAGTTATCACCCCTCAACCATCAGGAAGGAGGTACAGGAGCCTCAGGACCCACACCACCAGGTTCAGGACAGTTATTACCCCTCAGCCATCAGGAAGGAGGTACTGGAGCTCAGGACTCGCACCACCAGGTTCAGGGACATTTACCCCTCAACCGTCAGAAAGGGAGGTACAGGAGTCTCAGGACCCACACCACCCAGGTTCAGGGACAGTTATTACCCCTCAAACCATCAGGAAGGAGGTACAGGAGCCTCAGGACCCACACCACCAGGTTCAGGGACAGTTTTTACCCCTCAACCATCAGGAAGGAGGTACAGGAGCCTCAGGACCCACACCACCAGGTTCAGGGACAGTTATCACCCCTCAACCATCAGGAAGGAGGTACAGGAGCCTCAGGACTCTCACCACCAGTTTCAGGACAGTTATCACCCCTCAACCATCAGGAAGGAGGTACAGGAGCCTCAGGTTCAGGAACAGTTATTACCTCTCAACCATCAGGAAGGAGGTACAGAGGAGCCCCAGGACCCACACCACCGGGTTCAGGGACAGTTATCACCCCTCAACCATCAGGAAGGAGGTACAGAGCCTCAGGACACATAGCACCAGGTTCAGGGACAGTTATTACCCCCTCAACCATCAGGAAGGAGGTACAGGACCTCAGGACCCACACCACCGAGTTAAGGGACAGCTATTACCCCTCAGCCATCAGAAGGAGGTACAGGAGCCTCAGGACTCGCACCACCAGGTTCAGGGACATTTACCCCTCAACCATCAGAAAGGAGGTACAGGAGCCTCAGGACCCACACCACCAGGTTCAGTGACAGTTATTACCCCTCAACCATCAGGAAGGAGGTACAGGAGCCTCAGGACTCTCACCACCAGTTTCAGGACAGTTATCACCCCTCAACCATCAGGAAGGAGGTACAGGAGCCTCAGGTTCAGGAACAGTTATTACCTCTCAACCATCAGAAGGAGGTACAGAGGAGCCCAGGACCCACACCACCGGGTTCAGGGACATTTACCCCTCAACCATCAGAAAGGAGGTACAGGAGCCTCAGGACCCACACCCACCAGGTTCAGTGACAGTTATTACCCTCAACCATCAGGAAGGAGGTACAG
The DNA here is from genome assembly GCF_048418815.1 of Hemitrygon akajei. NCBI lineage: Eukaryota > Metazoa > Chordata > Chondrichthyes > Myliobatiformes > Dasyatidae > Hemitrygon > Hemitrygon akajei. The sequence goes on from NC_133149.1 coordinate 50,037,028, forward strand.
GAGCCTCAGGACTCTCACCACCAGTTTCAGGACAGTTATCACCCCTCAACCATCAGGAAGGAGGTACAGGAGCCTCAGGTTCAGGAACAGTTATTACCTCTCAACCATCAGGAAGGAGGTACAGAGGAGCCCCCAGGACCCACACCACCGGGTTCAGGGACAGTTATCACCCCTCAACCATCAGGAAGGAGGTACAGGAGCCTCAGGACACATAGCACCAGGTTCAGGGACAGTTATTACCCCCTCAACCATCAGGAAGGAGGTACAGGAGCCTCAGGACCCACACCACCGAGTTCAGGGACAGTTATTACCCCTCAGCCATCAGAAGGAGGTACAGGAGCCTCAGGACTCGCACCACCAGGTTCAGGGACATTTACCCCTCAACCATCAGGAAGGAGGTACAGGAGCCTCAGACCCACACCACCAGGTTCAGGGACAGTTATTACCACTCAACCATCAGGAAGGAGGTACAGGAGCTTCAGGACCCCACACCACCAGGTTCAGGGACAGTTATCACCCCTCAACCATCAGGAAGGAGGTACAGGAGCCACAGGACTCGCACCACCAGGTTCAGGAACAGTTATCTACCCCTCAGCCATCAGGAAGGAGGTACAGGAGCCTCAGGACTCCACCACCAGGTTCAGGGACAGTTATCACCCCTCAACCATCAGGAAGGAGGTACAGGAGTCTCAGGACCCACACCACCAGGTGCAGGGACAGGTATCACCCCTCAACCATCAGGAAGGAGGTACAGGAGTCTCAGGACCCACACCACCAGGTTCAGAGACAGCTATTACCCCTCAACCATCAGGAAGGAGGTACAGGAGCCTCAGGACCCACACCACCAGGTTCAGGGACAGTTATCACCCCTCAACCATCAGAAAGGAGGTACAGGAGCCTCAGGACCCACACCACCAGGTTCAGTGACAGTTATTACCCCTCAACCATCAGGAAGGAGGTACAGGAGCCTCAGGACTCTCACCACCAGTTTCAGGACAGTTATCACCCCTCAACCATCAGGAAGGAGGTACAGGAGCCTCAGGTTCAGGAACAGTTATTACCTCTCAACCATCAGGAAGGAGGTACAGAGGAGCCCCAGGACCCACACCACCGGGTTCAGGGACAGTTATCACCCCTCAACCATCAGGAAGGAGGTACAGGAGCCTCAGGACACATAGCACCAGGTTCAGGGACAGTTATTACCCCCTCAACCATCAGGAAGGAGGTACAGGAGCCTCAGGGACCCACACCACCGAGTTCAGGGACAGTTATTACCCCTCAGCCATCAGAAGGAGGTACAGGAGCCTCAGGACTCGCACCACCAGGTTCAGGACATTTACCCCTCAACCATCAGGAAGGAGGTACAGGAGCCTCAGGACCCACACCACCAGGTTCAGGGACAGTTATTACCACTCAACCATCAGGAAGGAGGTACAGGAGCTTCAGGACCCACACCACCAGGTTCAGGGACAGTTACACCCTCAACCATCAGGAAGGAGGTACAGGAGCCTCAGGACTCGCACCACCAGGTTCAGGAACAGTTATTACCCCTCAGCCATCAGGAAGGAGGTACAGGAGCCTCAGGACTCCCACCACCAGGTTCAGGGACAGTTATCACCCCTCACCATCAGGAAGGAGGTACAGGAGTCTCAGGACCCACACCACCAGGTGCAGGGACAGGTATCACCCCTCAACCATCAGGAAGGAGGTACAGGAGTCTCAGGACCCACACCACCAGGTTCAGAGACAGCTATTACCCCTCAACCATCAGGAAGGAGGTACAGGAGCCTCAGGACCCACACCACCAGGTTCAGGGACAGTTATTACCCCTCAACCATCAGGAAGGAGGTACAGGAGCCTGAGGTCCCACACCAACAGGTTCAGGGACAGTTATTACCCCTCAACCATCAGGAAGGAGGTACAGGAGCCTCAGGACCCACACCACCAGGTTCAGGGACTGTTATTGCCCCTCAACCATCAGGGAGGAGGTACAGGAGCCTCAGGACACACACCACCAGGTTCAGGATATTTACCCCCTCAACCATCAGGAAGGAGGTACAGGAGCCTCAGGTCCTACACCACCAGGTTCAGGGACAGTTATTACCCCTCAGCCATCAGGAAGGAGGTACAGGAGCCTCAGGTACCACACCACCAGGTTCAGGAACTGTTATCACCCCTCAACCATCAGGAAGGAGGTACAGGAGCCTCAGGTCCCACACCACTAGGTTCATGGACAGTTATCACACCACAACCATCAGGAAGCAGGTACAGGAGCCTCAGGACACACACCACCAAGTTCAGGGACAGGTTATTACTCCTCAACCATCAGGAAGGAGTTGCAGGAGCCTCAGGACCCACACCACCAGGTTCAGGGACAGTTATTACCCCTCAGCCATCATGAAGGAGGTACAGGAGCCTCAGGACTCACACCACCAGGTTCAGGGACAGTTATTACCCCTCAACCATCAGGAAGGAGGTACGGGAGCCTCAGGCCCCACACCACCAGGTCCAGGGACAGTTATTACCCCTCACCATCAGGAAGGAGGTACAGGAGCCTCAGGACTAACACCACCAGGTTCAGGGACAGTTATTACCCCTCAACCATCAGGAAGGAGGTACAGGAGCCTCAGGACCCACACCACCAGGTTCAGGGACAGTTATTACCCCTCAGCCATCAGGAAGGAGGTACAGGAGCCTCAGGACACATACCACCAGGTTCAGGAACAGTTATCACCCCTCAACCATAAGGAAGGAGGTACAGTAGCCTCAGGACCCACACCACCAGGTTCAGGGAGAGTTATTACCCCTCAACCATCAGGAAGGAGGTAAAGGAGCCTCAGGACCCACACCACCAGGTTCAGGAACAGTTATCACCCCTCAACCATCAGGAAGGAGGTACAGGAGCCTCAGGACTCTCACCACCAGTTTCAGGACAGTTATCACCCCTCAACCATCAGGAAGGAGGTACAGGAGCCTCAGGTTCAGGAACAGTTATTACCTCTCAACCATCAGGAAGGAGGTACAGAGGAGCCCCAGGACCCACACCACCGGGTTCAGGGACAGTTATCACCCCTCAACCATCAGGAAGGAGGTACAGGAGCTCAGGACTAACACACCAGGTTCAGGGACAGTTATCACCCTTCAACCATCAGGGAGGAGGTACAGGAGCCTCAGGACTAACACCACCAGGTTCAGGGACAGTTATTACCCTCAACCATCAGGAAGGAGGTACAGGAGCCTCAGGACCCACACCACCAGGTTCAGGGACAGTTTCACCCTCACGATCAGGAAGGAGGTACAGGAGCCTCAGGACCCACACCACCAGGTTCAGGGACAGTTATCACCCCTCAACGATCAGGAAGAAGGTACAGGAGCCTCAGGACACATAGCACCAGGTTCAGCGACAGTTATTACCCCCCTCAACCATCAGGAAGGAGGTACAGGAGCCTCAGGACCCACACCACCAGGTTCAGCGACAGTTATTACCCCCTCAAACCATCAGGAAGGAGGTACAGGAGCCTCAGGACCACACACCGAGTTCAGGGACAGTTATTACCCCCTCAACCACAGGAAGGAGGTACAGGAGCTTCAGGACCCACACCATCGAGTTCAGGGACAGTTAATACCCCCTCAACCATCAGGAAGGAGGTACAAGAGCCTCAGATCCCACACTACCAGGTTCAGGGACAGTTATTACCCCTGAACCATCAGGAAGGAGGTACAGGAACCTCAGGACCCACACCACCAGGTTCAGGGAGAGTTATTACCCCTCAACCATCAGGAAGGAGGTACAGGAGCCTCAGGACCCACACCACCAGGTTCAGGAACAGTTATCACCCCTGAACCATCAGGAAGGAGGTACAGGAGCCTCAGGACTCACACTACCAGGTTCAGTGACAGTTATTACCCCTCAACCCTCAGGAAGGAGGTAGAGAGGCCTCAGGACCCACACCACGAGGTTCAGGGACATTTACCCCTCAACCATCAGGAAGGAGGTACAGGAGCCTCAGGACCCACACCACCAGGTTCAGGGACAGTTATTACCCCTCAGCCATCAGGAAGGAGGTACAGGAGCCTCAGGACCCACACCACCAGGTTCAGGAACTGTTATCACCCCTCAACCATCAGGAAGGAGGTACAGGAGCCTCAGGTCCCACACCACTAGGTTCAGGGACAGTTATCACCCCTCAACCATCAGGAAGGAGGTACAGGAGCCTCAGGACCCACACCACCAGGTTCAGGAACTGTTATCACCCCTCAACCATCAGGAAGGAGGTACAGGAGCCTCAGGACCCACACCACCAGGTTCAGGAACTGTTATCACCCCTCAACCATCAGGAAGGAGGTACAGGAGCCTCAGTTCCCACACCACTAGGTTCAGGGACAGTTATTACCCCTCAACCATCAGGAGGAGGTACAGGAGCCTCAGGACACACACCACCACGTTCAGGGACAGTTATTACTCCTCAACCATCAGGAAGGAGGAACAGGAGCCTCAGGACCCACACCACCAGGTTCAGCAACAGTTATCACCCCATAACCATCAGGAAGTAGGTACAGGATCCTCAGGACCCACACCACCAGGTTCAGGGACAGTTATTACCCCTCAGCCATCAGGAAGGAGGTACTGGAACCTCAGGACTCGCACCACCAGGTTCAGGGACATTTACCCCTCAACCGTCAGAAAGGAGGTACAGGAGTCTCAGGACCCACACCACCAGGTTCAGGGACAGTTATTACCCCTTAACCATCAGGAAGGAGGTACAGGAGCCTCAGGACCCACACCACCAGGTTCAGGGACAGTTTTTACCCCTCAACCATCAGGAAGGAGGTACAGGAGCCTCAGGACCCACACCACCAGGTTCAGGGACAGTTATCACCCCTCAACCATCAGGAAGGAGGTACAGGAGCCTCAGGACCCACACCACCAGTTTCAGGACAGTTATCACCCCTCAACCATCAGGAAGGAGGTACAGGAGCCTCAGGTTCAGGAACAGTTATTACCTCTCAACCATCAGGAAGGAGGTACAGGAGCCCCAGGACCCACACCACCAGGTTCAGGGACAGTTATCACCCCTCAACCATCAGGAGGGAGGTACAGGAGCCTCAGGACACACAACACCAGGTTCAGGGACAGTTATTACCCCCTCAACCATCAGGAAGGAGGTACAGGAGCCTCAGGACCCACACCACCGAGTTCAGGGACAGTTATTACCCCCTCAACCATCAGGAAGGAGGTACAGGAGCTTCAGGACCCCACACCACCGAGTTCAGGGACAGTTATACCCCCTCAACCATCAGGAAGGAGGTACAAGAGCCTCAGATCCACACCACCAGGTTCAGGGACAGTTATTACCCCTCAACCATCAGGAAGGAGGTACAGGAGCCTCAGGCCCACACCACCAGGTTCAGAAACAGTTATTACCCCTCAACCATCAGGAAGGAGGTACAGGAGCCTCAGGACTCCGCACCACCAGGTTCAGGAACAGTTATTACCCCTCAACCATCAGGAAGGAGGTACAGGAGCCTCAGGACCCACACCACCAGGTTCAGGGACAGTTATTACCCCTCAAACATCGGGAAGGAGGTACAGGAGCCTCAGGACCCGCACCACCAGGTTCAGGGACAGTTATTACCCCTCAACCATCAGGAAGGAGGTACAGGAGCTTCAGGACCCACACCACCGAGTTCAGGGACAGTTATTACCCCCTCAACCATCAGGAAGGAGGTACAAGAGCCTCAGATCCCACACCACCAGGTTCAGAGACAGTAATTACCCTTCAACCATCAGGAAGGAGGTACAGGAGCCTCAGGACCCACACCACCAGGTTCAGGGACAGTTATTACCCCTCAGCCATCAGGAAGGAGGTACAGGAGTCTCAGGACCCACACCACCAGGTTCAGGGTCAGTTATCACCTCCAAACCATCAGGAAGGAGGTACAGGAACCTCAGGACCCACACCACCAGGTTCAGGGACAGTTATCACCCCTCAACCATCAGGAAGGAGGTACAGGAGTCTCAGGACCCACACCACCGGGTTCAGGGACAGTTATTACCCGTCAACCATCAGGAAGGAGGTACACGGAGCCTCAGGACTCACACCACCAGGTTCAGGAACAGTTATCACCCCTCAACCATCAGGAAGGAGATACAGGAGCCTCAGGACCCACACCACCAGGTTCAGGAACAGGTTAATCACCCCTCAACCATCAGGAAGGAGATACAGGAGTCCTCAGGACTCACACCACCAGGTTCAGGACAGTTATCATCCCTCAACCATCAGGAAGGAGGTACAGGAGTCTCAGGACCCACACCACCAGTTTCAGGGACAGTTATTACCCTCAACCATCAGGAAGGAGGTACAGGAGCCTCAGGAATCACACAACCAGGTTCAGGAACAGTTATCACCCCTCAACCATCAGGAAGGAGGTACAGGAGCCTCAGGACTCACACCACCAGGTTCAGGAACAGTTATCACCCCTCAACCATCAGGAAGGAGATACAGGAGCCTCAGGACCCACACCACCAGTTTCAGGGACAGTTATCACCCCTCAACCATCAGGAAGGAGGTACAGGTGCCTCAGGACCCACACCACCAGGTTCAGGGACAGTTATTACCCCTCAACCATCAGGAAGGAGGTACAGGAGCCTCAGGACCCACACCACCGAGTTCAGGGACAGTTATTACCCCCTCAACAATCAGGAAGGAGGTACAGGAGCTTCAGGACCCACACCACCGAGTTCAGGGACAGTTATTACCCCCTCAACCATCAGGAAGGAGGTACAAGAGCCTCAGATCCCACACCACCAGGTTCAGGGACAGTTTATTACCCCTCAACCATCAGGAAGGAGGTACAGGAGCCTCAGGACTTGCACCACCAGGTTCAGAAACAGTTATTACCCCTCAACCATCAGGAAGGAGGTACAGGAGCCTCAGGACTCGCACCACCAGGTTCAGGAACAGTTATTACCCCTCAACCATCAGGAAGGAGGTACAGGAGCCTCAGGACCCACACACCAGGTTCAGGAACTGTTATCACCCCTCAACCATCAGGAAGGAGGTACAGGAGCCTCAGGTCCCACACCACTAGGTTCAGGGACAGTTATCACCCCTCAACCATCAGGAAGGAGGTACAGGAGCCTCAGGTTCAGGAACAGTTATTACCTCTCAACCATCAGGAAGGAGGTACAGAGGAGCCCCAGGACCCACACCACCGGGTTCAGGGACAGTTATCACCCCTCAACCATCAGGAAGGAGGTACAGGAGCCTCAGGACTAACACCACCAGGTTCAGGGACTGTTATTGCCCCTCAACCATCAGGGAGGAGGTACAGGAGCCTCAGGACACACACCACCAGGTTCAGGGATATTTACCCCTCAACCATCAGGAAGGAGGTACAGGAGCCTCAGGTCCTACACCACCAGGTTCAGGGACAGTTATTACCCCTCAGCCATCAGGAAGGAGGTACAGGAGCCTCAGGTACCACACCACCAGGTTCAGGAACTGTTATCACCCCTCAACCATCAGGAAGGAGGTACAGGAGCCTCAGGTCCCACACCACTAGGTTCATGGACAGTTATCACACCACAACCATCAGGAAGCAGGTACAGGAGCCTCAGGACACACACCACCAAGTTCAGGGACAGTTATTACTCCTCAAACCATCAGGAAGGAGTTGCAGGAGCCTCAGGACCCACACCACCAGGTTCAGGGACAGTTATACCCCTCAGCCATCATGAAGGAGGTACAGGAGCCTCAGGACTCACACCACCAGGTTCAGGGACAGTTATTACCCCTCAACCATCAGGAAGGAGGTACGGGAGCCTCAGGCCCCACACCACCAGGTCCAGGGACAGTTATTACCCCTCAACCATCAGGAAGGAGGTACAGGAGCCTCAGGACTAACACCACCAGGTTCAGGGACAGTTATTACCCCTCAACCATCAGGAAGGAGGTACAGGAGCCTCAGGACCCACACCACCAGGTTCAGGGACAGTTATTACCCCTCAGCCATCAGGAAGGAGGTACAGGAGCCTCAGACACATACCACCAGGTTCAGGAACAGTTATCACCCCTCAACCATAAGGAAGGAGGTACAGTAGCCTCAGGACCCACACCACCAGGTTCAGGGAGAGTTATTACCCCTCAACCATCAGGAAGGAGGTAAAGGAGCCTCAGGACCCACACCACCAGGTTCAGGAACAGTTATCACCCCTCAACCATCAGGAAGGAGGTACAGGAGCCTCAGGACTCTCACCACCAGTTTCAGGACAGTTATCACCCCTCAACCATCAGGAAGGAGGTACAGGAGCCTCAGGTTCAGGAACAGTTATTACCTCTCAACCATCAGGAAGGAGGTACAGAGGAGCCCCAGGACCCACACCACCGGGTTCAGGGACAGTTATCACCCCTCAACCATCAGGAAGGAGGTACAGGAGCCTCAGGACTAACACCACCAGGTTCAGGGACAGTTATTACCCCTCAACCATCAGGAAGGAGGTACAGGAGCCTCAGGACCCACACCACCAGGTTCAGGGACAGTTATCACCCCTCAACGATCAGGAAGGAGGTACAGGAGCCTCAGGACACATAGCACCAGGTTCAGGGACAGTTATTACCCCCTCAACCATCAGGAAGGAGGTACAGGAGCCTCAGGACCCACAACACCGAGTTCAGGGACAGTTATTACCCCCTCAACCATCAGGAAGGAGGTACAGGAGCTTCAGGACCCACACCATCGAGTTCAGGGACAGTTAATACCCCCTCAACCATCAGGAAGGAGGTACAAGAGCCTCAGATCCCACACTACCAGGTTCAGGGACAGTTATTACCCCTGAACCATCAGGAAGGAGGTACAGGAACCTCAGGACCCACACCACCAGGTTCAGGAGAGTTATTACCCCTCAACCATCAGGAAGGAGGTACAGGAGCCTCAGGACCCACACCACCAGGTCAGGAACAGTTATCACCCCTGAACCATCAGGAAGGAGGTACAGGAGCCTCAGGACTCACACTACCAGGTTCAGTGACAGTTATTACCCCTCAACCCTCAGGAAGGAGGTAGAGAGGCCTCAGGACCCACACCACGAGGTTCAGGGACATTTACCCCTCAACCATCAGGAAGGAGGTACAGGAGCCTCAGGACCCACACCACCAGGTTCAGGGACAGTTATTACCCCTCAGCCATCAGGAAGGAGGTACAGGAGCCTCAGGACCCACACCACCAGGTTCAGGAACTGTTATCACCCCTCAACCATCAGGAAGGAGGTACAGGAGCCTCAGGTCCCACACCACTAGGTTCAGGGACAGTTATCACCCCTCAACCATCAGGAAGGAGGTACAGGAGCCTCAGGACCCACACCACCAGGTTCAGGAACTGTTATCACCCCTCAACCATCAGGAAGGAGGTACAGGAGCCTCAGGACCCACACCACCAGGTTCAGGAACTGTTATCACCCCTCAACCATCAGGAAGGAGGTACAGGAGCCTCAGTTCCCACACCACTAGGTTCAGGGACAGTTATTACCCCTCAACCATCAGGAAGGAGGTACAGGAGCCTCAGGACACACACCACCACGTTCAGGGACAGTTATTACTCCTCAACCATCAGGAAGGAGGAACAGGAGCCTCAGGACCCACACCACCAGGTTCAGCAACAGTTATCACCCCATAACCATCAGGAAGTAGGTACAGGATCCTCAGGACCCACACCACCAGGTTCAGGGACAGTTATTACCCCTCAGCCATCAGGAAGGAGGTACTGGAACCTCAGGACTCGCACCACCAGGTTCAGGGACATTTACCCCTCAACCGTCAGAAAGGAGGTACAGGAGTCTCAGGACCCACACCACCAGGTTCAGGGACAGTTATTACCCCTTAACCATCAGGAAGGAGGTACAGGAGCCTCAGGACCCACACCACCAGGTTCAGGGACAGTTTTTACCCCTCAACCATCAGGAAGGAGGTACAGGAGCCTCAGGACCCACACCACCAGGTTCAGGGACAGTTATCACCCCTCAACCATCAGGAAGGAGGTACAGGAGCCTCAGGACCCACACCACCAGTTTCAGGACAGTTATCACCCCTCAACCATCAGGAAGGAGGTACAGGAGCCTCAGGTTCAGGAACAGTTATTACCTCTCAACCATCAGGAAGGAGGTACAGGAGCCCCAGGACCCACACCACCAGGTTCAGGGACAGTTATCACCCCTCAACCATCAGGAGGGAGGTACAGGAGCCTCAGGACACACAACACCAGGTTCAGGGACAGTTATTACCCCCTCAACCATCAGGAAGGAGGTACAGGAGCCTCAGGACCCACACCACCGAGTTCAGGGACAGTTATTACCCCCTCAACCATCAGGAAGGAGGTACAGGAGCTTCAGGACCCACACCACCGAGTTCAGGGACAGTTATTACCCCCTCAACCATCAGGAAGGAGGTACAAGAGCCTCAGATCCCACACCACCAGGTTCAGGGACAGTTATTACCCCTCAACCATCAGGAAGGAGGTACAGGAGCCTCAGGGCCCACACCACCAGGTTCAGAAACAGTTATTACCCCTCAACCATCAGGAAGGAGGTACAGGAGCCTCAGGACTCGCACCACCAGGTTCAGGAACAGTTATTACCCCTCAACCATCAGGAAGGAGGTACAGGAGCCTCAGGACCCACACCACCAGGTTCAGGGACAGTTATTACCCCTCAAACATCGGGAAGGAGGTACAGGAGCCTCAGGACCCGCACCACCAGGTTCAGGGACAGTTATTACCCCTCAACCATCAGGAAGGAGGTACAGGAGCTTCAGGACCCACACCACCGAGTTCAGGGACAGTTATTACCCCCTCAACCATCAGGAAGGAGGTACAAGAGCCTCAGATCCCACACCACCAGGTTCAGAGACAGTAATTACCCTTCAACCATCAGGAAGGAGGTACAGGAGCCTCAGGACCCACACCACCAGGTTCAGGGACAGTTATTACCCCTCAGCCATCAGGAAGGAGGTACAGGAGTCTCAGGACCCACACCACCAGGTTCAGGGTCAGTTATCACCTCCAAACCATCAGGAAGGAGGTACAGGAACCTCAGGACCCACACCACCAGGTTCAGGGACAGTTATCACCCCTCAACCATCAGGAAGGAGGTACAGGAGTCTCAGGACCCACACCACCGGGTTCAGGGACAGTTATTACCCGTCAACCATCAGGAAGGAGGTACAGGAGCCTCAGGACTCACACCACCAGGTTCAGGAACAGTTATCACCCCTCAACCATCAGGAAGGAGGTACAGGAGTCTCAGGACCCACACCACCAGGTTCAGGGTCAGTTATCACCTCCAAACCATCAGGAAGGAGGTACAGGAACCTCAGGACCCACACCACCAGGTTCAGGGACAGTTATCACCCCTCAACCATCAGGAAGGAGGTACAGGAGTCTCAGGACCCACACCACCGGGTTCAGGGACAGTTATTACCCGTCAACCATCAGGAAGGAGGTACAGGAGCCTCAGGACTCACACCACCAGGTTCAGGAACAGTTATCACCCCTCAACCATCAGGAAGGAGATACAGGAGCCTCAGGACCCACACCACCAGGTTCAGGAACAGTTATCACCCCTCAACCATCAGGAAGGAGATACAGGAGCCTCAGGACTCACACCACCAGGTTCAGGGACAGTTATCATCCCTCAACCATCAGGAAGGAGGTACAGGAGTCTCAGGACCCACACCACCAGTTTCAGGGACAGTTATTACCCCTCAACCATCAGGAAGGAGGTACAGGAGCCTCAGGAATCACACAACCAGGTTCAGGAACAGTTATCACCCCTCAACCATCAGGAAGGAGGTACAGGAGCCTCAGGACTCACACCACCAGGTTCAGGAACAGTTATCACCCCTCAACCATCAGGAAGGAGATACAGGAGCCTCAGGACCCACACCACCAGTTTCAGGGACAGTTATCACCCCTCAACCATCAGGAAGGAGGTACAGGTGCCTCAGGACCCACACCACCAGGTTCAGGGACAGTTATTACCCCTCAACCATCAGGAAGGAGGTACAGGAGCCTCAGGACCCACACCACCGAGTTCAGGCGACAGTTATTACCCCCTCAACCATCAGGAAGGAGGTACAGGAGCTTCAGGACCCACACCACCGAGTTCAGGGACAGTTATTACCCCCTCAACCATCAGGAAGGAGGTACAAGAGCCTCAGATCCCACACCACCAGGTTCAGGGACAGTTATTACCCCTCAACCATCAGGAAGGAGGTACAGGAGCCTCAGGACTTGCACCACCAGGTTCAGAAACAGTTATTACCCCTCAACCATCAGGAAGGAGGTACAGGAGCCTCAGGACTCGCACCACCCAGGTTCAGGAACAGTTATTACCCCTCAACCATCAGGAAGGAGGTACAGGAGCCTCAGGACCCACACCACCAGGTTCAGGAACTGTTATCACCCCTCAACCATCAGGAAGGAGGTACAGGAGCCTCAGGTCCCACACCACTAGGTTCAGGGACAGTTATCACCCCTCAACCATCAGGAAGGAGGTACAGGAGCCTCAGGTTCAGGAACAGTTATTACCTCTCAACCATCAGGAAGGAGGTACAGAGGAGCCCCAGGACCCACACCACCGGGTTCAGGGACAGTTATCACCCCTCAACCATCAGGAAGGAGGTACAGGAGCCTCAGGACTAACACCACCAGGTTCAGGGACTGTTATTGCCCCTCAACCATCAGGGAGGAGGTACAGGAGCCTCAGGACACACACCACCAGGTTCAGGGATATTTACCCCTCAACCATCAGGAAGGAGGTACAGGAGCCTCAGGTCCTACACCACCAGGTTCAGGGACAGTTATTACCCCTCAGCCATCAGGAAGGAGGTACAGGAGCCTCAGGTACCACACCACCAGGTTCAGGAACTGTTATCACCCCTCAACCATCAGGAAGGAGGTACAGGAGCCTCAGGTCCCACACCACTAGGTTCATGGACAGTTATCACACCACAACCATCAGGAAGCAGGTACAGGAGCCTCAGGACACACACCACCAAGTTCAGGGACAGTTATTACTCCTCAACCATCAGGAAGGAGTTGCAGGAGCCTCAGGACCCACACCACCAGGTTCAGGGACAGTTATTACCCCTCAGCCATCATGAAGGAGGTACAGGAGCCTCAGGACTCACACCACCAGGTTCAGGGACAGTTATTACCCCTCAACCATCAGGAAGGAGGTACGGGAGCCTCAGGCCCCACACCACCAGGTCCAGGGACAGTTATTACCCCTCAACCATCAGGAAGGAGGTACAGGAGCCTCAGGACTAACACCACCAGGTTCAGGGACAGTTATTACCCCTCAACCATCAGGAAGGAGGTACAGGAGCCTCAGGACCCACACCACCAGGTTCAGGGACAGTTATTACCCCTCAGCCATCAGGAAGGAGGTACAGGAGCCTCAGGACACATACCACCAGGTTCAGGAACAGTTATCACCCCTCAACCATAAGGAAGGAGGTACAGTAGCCTCAGGACCCACACCACCAGGTTCAGGGAGAGTTATTACCCCTCAACCATCAGGAAGGAGGTAAAGGAGCCTCAGGACCCACACCACCAGGTTCAGGAACAGTTATCACCCCTCAACCATCAGGAAGGAGGTACAGGAGCCTCAGGACTCTCACCACCAGTTTCAGGACAGTTATCACCCCTCAACCATCAGGAAGGAGGTACAGGAGCCTCAGGTTCAGGAACAGTTATTACCTCTCAACCATCAGGAAGGAGGTACAGAGGAGCCCCAGGACCCACACCACCGGGTTCAGGGACAGTTATCACCCCTCAACCATCAGGAAGGAGGTACAGGAGCCTCAGGACTAACACCACCAGGTTCAGGGACAGTTATTACCCCTCAACCATCAGGAAGGAGGTACAGGAGCCTCAGGACCCACACCACCAGGTTCAGGGACAGTTATCACCCCTCAACGATCAGGAAGGAGGTACAGGAGCCTCAGGACACATAGCACCAGGTTCAGGGACAGTTATTACCCCCTCAACCATCAGGAAGGAGGTACAGGAGCCTCAGGACCCACAACACCGAGTTCAGGGACAGTTATTACCCCCTCAACCATCAGGAAGGAGGTACAGGAGCCTCAGGACCCACACCACCAGGTTCAGGAACAGTTATCACCCCTGAACCATCAGGAAGGAGGTACAGGAGCCTCAGGACTCACACTACCAGGTTCAGTGACAGTTATTACCCCTCAACCCAGGAAGGAGGTAGAGAGGCCTCAGGACCCACACCACGAGGTTCAGGGACATTTACCCCTCAACCATCAGGAAGGAGGTACAGGAGCCTCAGGACCCACACCACCAGGTTCAGGGACAGTATTACCCCTCAGCCATCAGGAAGGAGGTACAGGAGCCTCAGGACCCACACCACCAGGTTCAGGAACTGTTATCACCCCTCAACCATCAGGAAGGAGGTACAGGAGCCTCAGTCCCACACCACTAGGTTCAGGGACAGTTATCACCCCTCAACCATCAGGAAGGAGGTACAGGAGCCTCAGGACCCACACCACCAGGTTCAGGAACTGTTATCACCCCTCAACCATCAGGAAGGAGGTACAGGAGCCTCAGGACCCACACCACCAGGTTCAGGAACTGTTATCACCCCTCAACCATCAGGAAGGAGGTACAGGAGCCTCAGTTCCCACACCACTAGGTTCAGGGACAGTTATTACCCCTCAACCATCAGGAAGGAGGTACAGGAGCCTCAGGACACACACCACCACGTTCAGGGACAGTTATTACTCCTCAACCATCAGGAAGGAGGAACAGGAGCCTCAGGACCCACACCACCAGGTTCAGCAACAGTTATCACCCCATAACCATCAGGAAGTAGGTACAGGATCCTCAGGACCCACACCACCAGGTTCAGGGACAGTTATTACCCCTCAGCCATCAGGAAGGAGGTACTGGAACCTCAGGGACTCGCACCACCAGGTTCAGGGACATTTACCCCTCAACCGTCAGAAAGGAGGTACAGGAGTCTCAGGACCCACACCACCAGGTTCAGGGACAGTTATTACCCCTTAACCATCAGGAAGGAGGTACAGGAGCCTCAGGACCCACACCACCAGGTTCAGGGACAGTTTTTACCCCTCAACCATCAGGAAGGAGGTACAGGAGCCTCAGGACCCACACCACCAGGTTCAGGGACAGTTATCACCCCTCAACCATCAGGAAGGAGGTACAGGAGCCTCAGGACCCACACCACCAGTTTCAGGACAGTATCACCCCTCAACCATCAGGAAGGAGGTACAGGAGCCTCAGGTTCAGGAACAGTTATTACCTCTCAAACCATCAGGAAGGAGGTACAGGAGCCCCAGGACCCACACCACCAGGTTCAGGGACAGTTATCACCCCTCAACCATCAGGAGGGAGGTACAGGAGCCTCAGGACACAGCAACACCAGGTTCAGGGACAGTTATTACCCCCTCAACCATCAGGAAGGAGGTACAGGAGCCTCAGGACCCACACCACCGAGTTCAGGGACAGTTATTACCCCCTCAACCATCAGGAAGGAGGTACAGGAGCTTCAGGACCCACACCACCGAGTTCAGGGACAGTTATTACCCCCTCAACCATCAGGAAGGAGGTACAAGAGCCTCAGATCCACACCACCAGGTTCAGGGACAGTTATTACCCCTCAACCATCAGGAAGGAGGTACAGGAGCCTCAGGGCCCACACCACCAGGTTCAGAAACAGTTATTACCCCTCAACCATCAGGAAGGAGGTACAGGAGCCTCAGACTCGCACCACCAGGTTCAGGAACAGTTATTACCCCTCAACCATCAGGAAGGAGGTACAGGAGCCTCAGGACCCACACCACCAGGTTCAGGGACAGTTATTACCCCTCAAACATCGGGAAGGAGGTACAGGAGCCTCAGGACCCGCACCACCAGGTTCAGGGACAGTTATTACCCCTCAACCATCAGGAAGGAGGTACAGGAGCTTCAGGACCCACACCACCGAGTTCAGGGACAGTTATTACCCCCTCAACCATCAGGAAGGAGGTACAAGAGCCTCAGATCCCACACCACCAGGTTCAGAGACAGTAATTACCCTTCAACCATCAGGAAGGAGGTACAGGAGCCTCAGGACCCACACCACCAGGTTCAGGGACAGTTATTACCCCTCAGCCATCAGGAAGGAGGTACAGGAGTCTCAGGACCCACACCACCAGGTTCAGGGTCAGTTATCACCTCCAAACCATCAGGAAGGAGGTACAGGAACCTCAGGACCCACACCACCAGGTTCAGGGACAGTTATCACCCCTCAACCATCAGGAAGTAGGTACAGGAGTCTCAGGACCCACACCACCGGGTTCAGGGACAGTTATTACCCGTCAACCATCAGGAAGGAGGTACAGGAGCCTCAGGACTCACACCACCAGGTTCAGGAACAGTTATCACCCCTCAACCATCAGGAAGGAGATACAGGAGCCTCAGGACCCACACCACCAGGTTCAGGAACAGTTATCACCCCTCAACCATCAGGAAGGAGATACAGGAGCCTCAGGACTCACACCACCAGGTTCAGGGACAGTTATCATCCCTCAACCATCAGGAAGGAGGTACAGGAGTCTCAGGACCCACACCACCAGTTTCAGGGACAGTTATTACCCCTCAACCATCAGGAAGGAGGTACAGGAGCCTCAGGAATCACACAACCAGGTTCAGGAACAGTTATCACCCCTCAACCATCAGGAAGGAGGTACAGGAGCCTCAGGACTCACACCACCAGGTTCAGGAACAGTTATCACCCCTCAACCATCAGGAAGGAGATACAGGAGCCTCAGGACCCACACCACCAGTTTCAGGGACAGTTATCACCCCTCAACCATCAGGAAGGAGGTACAGGTGCCTCAGGACCCACACCACCAGGTTCAGGGACAGTTATTACCCCTCAACCATCAGGAAGGAGGTACAGGAGCCTCAGGACCCACACCACCGAGTTCAGGGACAGTTATTACCCCCTCAACCATCAGGAAGGAGGTACAGGAGCTTCAGGACCCACACCACCGAGTTCAGGGACAGTTATTACCCCCTCAACCATCAGGAAGGAGGTACAAGAGCCTCAGATCCCACACCACCAGGTTCAGGGACAGTTATTACCCCTCAACCATCAGGAAGGAGGTACAGGAGCCTCAGGACTTGCACCACCAGGTTCAGAAACAGTTATTACCCCTCAACCATCAGGAAGGAGGTACAGGAGCCTCAGGACTCGCACCACCAGGTTCAGGAACAGTTATTACCCCTCAACCATCAGGAAGGAGGTACAGGAGCCTCAGGACCCGCACCACCAGGTTCAGGGACAGTTATTACCCCTCAACCATCAGGAAGGAGGTACAGGAGCTTCAGGACCCACACCACCGAGTTCAGGGACAGTTATTACCCCCTCAACCATCAGGAAGGAGGTACAAGAGCCTCAGATCCCACACCACCAGGTTCAGAGACAGTTATTACCCCTCAACCATCAGGAAGGAGGTACAGGAGCCTCAGGGCCCACACCACCAGTTTCAGGGACAGTTATTACCCCTCAACCATCAGGAAGGAGGTACAGGAGCCTCAGGAATCACACAACCAGGTTCAGGAACAGTTATCACCCCTCAACCATCAGGAAGGAGGTACAGGAGCCTCAGGACCCACACCACCAGGTTCAGGGACAGTTATTACCCCTCAACCATCAGGAAGGAGGTATAGGAGCCTCAGGACCCACACCTCCAGGTTCAGGGACAGTTATTACCCCTCAACCATCAGGAAGGATGTACGGGAGCCTCAGGACTCACACCACCAGGTTCAGGGACAGTTATTATCCCTCAACCATCAGGAAGGAGGTACAGGAGCCTCAGGACCCACACCACCAGGTTCAGGGACAGTTATTACCCCTCAACCATCAGGAAGGAGGTACAGGAGCCTCAGGACCCACACCACCAGGTTCAGGAACAGTTATTACCCCTCAACCATCAGGAAGGAGGTACAGGAGTCTCAGGACCCACACCACCAGGTTCCGGGACAGTTATCACCCCTCAACCCTCAGGAAGGAGGTACAGGAGTCTCAGGACCCACACCACCAGGTTCAGGGACAGTTATCACCCCTCAACCCTCAGGAAGGAGGTACAGGAGTCTCAGGACCCACACCACCAGGTTCAGGGACAGTTATCACCCCTCAACCATCAGGAAGGAGGTACAGGAGCCTCAGGACCCACACCAGCAGGTTCAGGGACAGTTATCACCCCCCAACCTTCAGGAAGGAGGTACAGGAGCCTCAGGACCCACACCACCAGGTTCAGGAACTGTTATCACCCCTCAACCATCAGGAAGGAGGTACAGGAGTCTGAGGACCCACACTACCAGGTTCAGGAACAGTTATTACCCCTCAACCATCAGGAAGGAGGTACAGGAGCCTCAGGACCCACACCGCCAGGTTCAGGGACAGTTATCACCTCTCAACCATCAGGAAGGAGGTACAGGAGTCTCAGGACCCACACCACCAGGTTCAGGGACAGTTATCACCTCTCAACCATCAGGAAGGAGGTACAGGAGCCTCAGGACCCACACCACCAGGTTCAGGGACAGTTATCACCCCTCAACCATCAGGAAGGAGGTACGGGAGCCTCAGGGCCCACACCACCTGGTTCAGGAACAGTTATCACCCCTCAACCATCAGGAAGAAGATACAGGAGCCTCAGGACTCACACCACCAGGTTCAGGGACAGTTATCATCCCTCAACCATCAGGAAGAAGATACAGGAGCCTCAGGACTCACACCACCAGGTTCAGGGACAGTTATTATCCCTCAACCATCAGGAAGGAGGTACAGGAGCCTCAGGACCCACACCACCAGGTTCAGGGACAGTTATTACCCCTCAACCATCAGGAAGGAGGTACAGGAGCCTCAGGACCCACACCACCAGGTTCAGGAATAGTTATTACCCCTCAACCATCAGGAAGGAGGTACAGGAGTCTCAGGACCCACACCACCAGGTTCCGGGACAGTTATCACCCCTCAACCCTCAGGAAGAAGGTACAGGAGTCTCAGGACCCACACCACCAGGTTCAGGGACAGTTATTACCCCTCAACCATCAGGAAGGAGGTACAGGAGCCTCAGGACCCACACCACCAGGTTCAGGAACAGTTATTACCCCTCAACCATCAGGAAGGAGGTACAGGAGTCTCAGGACCCACACCACCAGGTTCCGGGACAGTTATCACCCCTCAACCCTCAGGAAGGAGGTACAGGAGTCTCAGGACCCACACCACCAGGTTCAGGGACAGTTATCACCCCTCAACCCTCAGGAAGGAGGTACAGGAGTCTCAGGACCCACACCACCAGGTTCAGGGACAGTTATCACCCCTCAACCATCAGGAAGGAGGTACAGGAGCCTCAGGACCCACACCAGCAGGTTCAGGGACAGTTATCACCCCCCAACCTTCAGGAAGGAGGTACAGGAGCCTCAGGACCCACACCACCAGGTTCAGGAACTGTTATCACCCCTCAACCATCAGGAAGGAGGTACAGGAGTCTGAGGACCCACACTACCAGGTTCAGGAACAGTTATTACCCCTCAACCATCAGGAAGGAGGTACAGGAGCCTCAGGACCCACACCGCCAGGTTCAGGGACAGTTATCACCTCTCAACCATCAGGAAGGAGGTACAGGAGTCTCAGGACCCACACCACCAGGTTCAGGGACAGTTATCACCTCTCAACCATCAGGAAGGAGGTACAGGAGCCTCAGGACCCACACCACCAGGTTCAGGGACAGTTATCACCCCTCAACCATCAGGAAGGAGGTACGGGAGCCTCAGGGCCCACACCACCTGGTTCAGGAACAGTTATCACCCCTCAACCATCAGGAAGAAGATACAGGAGCCTCAGGACTCACACCACCAGGTTCAGGGACAGTTATCATCCCTCAACCATCAGGAAGAAGATACAGGAGCCTCAGGACTCACACCACCAGGTTCAGGGACAGTTATTATCCCTCAACCATCAGGAAGGAAGTACAGGAGCCTCAGGACCCACACCACCAGGTTCAGGAATAGTTATTACCCCTCAACCATCAGGAAGGAGGTACAGGAGTCTCAGGACCCACACCACCAGGTTCCGGGACAGTTATCACCCCTCAACCCTCAGGAAGAAGGTACAGGAGTCTCAGGACCCACACCACCAGGTTCAGGGACAGCTATCACCCCTCAACCCTCAGGAAGGAGGTACAGGAGTCTCAGGACCCACACCACCAGGTTCAGGGACAGTTATCACCCCTCAACCATCAGGAAGGAGGTACAGGAGCCTCAGGACCCACACCAGCAGGTTCAGGGACAGTTATCACCCCCCAACCTTCAGGAAGGAGGTACAGGAGCCTCAGGACCCACACCACCAGGTTCAGGAATTGTTATCACCCCTCAACCATCAGGAAGGAGGTACAGGAGTCTCAGGACCCACACTACCAGGTTCAGGAACAGTTATTACCCCTCAACCATCAGGAAGGAGGTACAGGAGCCTCAGGACCCACACCACCAGGTTCAGGGACAGTTATCACCTCTCAACCATCAGGAAGGAGGTACAGGAGTCTCAGGACCCACACCACCAGGTTCAGGGACAGTTATCACCTCTCAACCATCAGGAAGGAGGTACAGGAGCCTCAGGACCCACACCACCAGGTTCAGCGACAGTTATCACCCCTCAACCATCAGGAAGGAGGTACAGGAGCCTCAGGACCCACACCACCAGGTTCAGGGACAGTTATTACCCCTCAACCATCAGGAAGGAGGTACAGGAGCCTCAGGGCCTACACCACCAGGTTCAGGAACAGTTATCACCCCTCAACCATCAGGAAGGAGGTACAGGAGTCTCAGGACCCACACCACCAGGTACAGGAACAGTTATTACCCCTCAACCATCAGGAAGGAGGTACAGGAGTCTCAGGACCCACACCACCGGGTTACCCCTCAAACAGTAGGCTCTTGAACCGGAGGGAATAACTTCACTCACCTGATCCTATAATAGTCGCTATTCTATACGTGTCAGCCTCCGATGCCTCAGGGGAAACAATCGTTTTGTCTAATCCGTCCTTGTAGCTGATGCTCTCCGATCCGGACAGCATCTTGGTGAACCCCTTCTACACCCTCTCCAAAGCCTGTACATCTTCCTGCAGTGCAGACGCCAGAGCTGCCGTCAGATTTCCAAATCGCATTGTTACTGATAAGATGACTCTGGGGCACGGTCGACGTCTCACCCCGGCGTCCCCGGTGGCCAGCGCTCCCTACCGTTCCTGTCTTAAAATGGGATTGTGCTGGGATCCCCACATCCATTGACTGTGGCATCTCAGCTCGGGTTGTACAGTTATTGGCTTGTGTGTGTTTGCAGTCTGGCTGAGCGCCCTATTTGGGCAGTCTTTGAATGATTATGTCATGGTCATTACTCAAAAGGCTTTCGCGAGTGTGCCTGGTGACGTGTTATCCTGAATTTTCTGTGAACTGCTGAGCTGCTGAGGGGAGAGCTGGACTGGCAGAGCAGGTGAACGGCGCTGAGGAGGGGCTGGGGAATAATTCTCTCCGTTCCGAGACGAGCTTCACCCTTCATCCATCGGCGTAAAGCGGGACGACTTTCCCGTTCCCTTTCGCTGCTGGCGGGATGCCTGCCCAATCTGACGGCCGCGTTTCCTTCATCAAGACAGTGACTGGACGGGCTTAATTGCCAGGAAGTGCTTGGCACGATCGGAAGGGCTGTGCATGAATTTGGGTTTCTCTCTCTCTCTCGCGCAGCGGCAACAGCTTAAGAGCCCAGTGGGGTTTTGGAACTGAAGCAGGGATTTAATCATAAATCCCTCAATCCTTATTGGGAGCTTGGAGCTGTGGCGACTTTATCCACAGTGTTTTTTCTCTCTTATTGAGAGAGCTTGGAAGAGGGTGTCGATTGTAGCTGACGTCTCGTTGACGTTTCATCAGGCGCGTCTGGTCCGGTGGTACTTACACCCCCCCCGTCGGCCGTCCCTCCTGATTGGCTAGTCCCCGTCCAATCAGGTTTCCTCTCGCCTCACCTGCAAGCGAGCTCCAGTTTCCTCCTTTGGGGGTGAGCCCCTCGTCTTTGTTGAAATTCTTCTCCTTCAATGGCTTCCTTTACCAGCCGGGCCCCAAGGCCCACTGCGGCCCTGACAGAAGCTTTGTGCCGTCGAAGTCAGCGCTGTGGCCGTCGGGAATGCGCCGTTCTGCTGCTCCTCCGGGCTGACCCGGACGGATCCACGTCCTGTGCTCCCTGAGCCGGCTTTCCGCCGTGCGTCCCGTCTGCCCCGCGTTCACAGGGAGCCCTGTGGACGCCGGCCGTCCCGGGTCCCGGGTCCCCCTTCGACCTGCGCCAGCTGTAACCTGAGTCTCCTCGGTTTACCCGCACTATTGTTTTGGCAGTTGAGTTGCTGGCTGCAAGATGGAAGTGACTCTTTTACGCAAGACGCCGTTCTCCCGCTTGGCATCCAAGGTATCCCGGGACAGTTCACCAGGGCTCCAGAGTTCCCTATCCCGGTGGAGGGCGGTTAACGGGAAATACCGGGGGGTCCGGAGGGATGGGGGAGGAGGAGAGACGAAGATTGGGCTTGCCTGATCGGTAGCCAGAAGAGCGGCCGGGACCTGCCGTGCGCAGCGCGGCTCCCGATGGCGAAGCAGACCCTGTGGCGAGTGCCGGAGCTGACGGAGGGATTGACGTCAGGCACCCGCTGATTATTGTGCCCCTGGTGATAGCTCGGAAAGCCGCGTTCGTAGCCGCGGGCTCCTGACAGCAGCTGAGCCGATTGAACTCTGGCGGGAGTGTAGATTGTGATGGAGGGGGTGGGCGGGGAGGAAGTGAGGGAGAGCCGGTTATCCCGTCCCACTGCACGACAGTCAAGCTCACATGAAATCAGGAAAACCCCCTGAGTCTTTTTTTTTGTCATGTCCTGCAATGGGGTTCATTTTGGTGAACGGTTTCAAGCGGTGGTCGCTCAACGGAGCTTTCGCCGTGATCCCCCACTCGAGCGTCCGCGAATCACCCCTCCTGAGGTCGATCTTTCCAGACATCTCCTCAATCCCCTGTCCGCAGCTCGACCAAGCCCAGGCCTGGGAAAAGGGCCCTGCAGTCACGCAAATGGCTTTCACGTCCCTGGGATCTGAAATCAACGGCAGCCGTTAGGATATTCCTAAATATCCATTTACGAATCTGATGGCGGAGGGGAAGAAGCTGTTCCTGAATCGCTGAGTGTGTGTCTTCAGGCTCCTGTACCTCCTCCCTGATGGCAGAGGGGAAGAAGCTGTTCCTGAATCGCTGAGTGTGTGTGTCTTCAGGCTCCTGTACCTCCTCCCTGACTGTAGCAATGAGCAGAGGGCACGTCCTGGATGATGGACGCTGCCTTCCTGAGGCAGCACTTGTTGAAGATGTCCTGGATACTACGGAGGCTGGTAACCGTGATGGAGCCGACGAACTTTACAAACCTGTGCAGTAGCCTCCCCCTGCCCCACATGTCAGACAGCGATGCGGCCTGTCGGAATGCTCTCTGCGGAAGTTTTCAGGCGTTTGCAGTGACAAACCACATCAAGCAGATGCAGGCCGTTCAGCCCGTCTGCACGCTGATCCTGTTTGCCAGCATCAGGACCAAATCCTTCTGTGGCTTCCTATTTACCCGACGGTCAAAACGCATCTGATCGGGAGTGTTTTCTACTAATTCCCACCATCTCTTCCAGCAGTGGATACACACGTTGACAACACTTTGTGTTTAGAGACAAACATTTCCCTCAGATGTAACCTCCCGTTACTTAAGCCAGGACTGAAGGTATTCCATATGGGCCTGTCTATACCATCGTACACAGATGTGGTGTGTCGAATACCGGGTGAACGGGTAGTCTTTGGGGTTCTGCGAGTCTGTGTCTTTACTGATGCTTTGCTGCACGCTCGAGAGCTCGGTGGGGGGGGGGTGGGGGGCGCCGATACCTTTTTTTTTGCTGGTGGGGGTGAGGGATCGTTGCTTTGCTGCTGCTTGTGCGTGGGAGGGGGAGCTTGGGGTTCTATCGTTTAACTGTCATTCACTCTTCGGGGGGGGCCACTCCTCTGTTTTCGCGGAGGCTTGTGGAGGGGAAGAATTTCAGGATGGGTACTGTATACGTTGCTCTGACGTTAAACCTACCTGTCGAAGCCTGTTGAAGGGTTCTTTGCATCGCTATGTCGGTAGCAATTTTGTTTGACCCATCGGGGTTGTTGGGCCTGGGCTGAGCCCCGGAACCTGGAGGACTGGGAGATCGACTCAGGACTCGTTGATTCTCTTGTGGTTATTAAACTATAGATCTGCTGAGTATGCCTGCAAGAAAATGAATCTCAGGGTTGTGAATGGTGACCTGTTTGATAGTAAGTTCACTTTGAAGTTTGAATTTTGATCTTGGTGAACTAATACCACGTTAAGTCCAAATATCACAACAAACCGGAGAAGTTTCTATGTTTATGAAGAACTGCGCACATTTATATCGCGAGGGCGCCTAAGACTTTTGCACAGTTCTCTGGTCATTTTAGCACCCGTCCTTAGGGACTTGCATCGCCCAAGACATGTCCTCTTCTCGTTGCTACCATCAAGGATGCCTGAAGACACACTCTCAGCGATTCAGGAACAGCTTCTTCCCCTCCGCCATCAGGGAGGAGGTACAGGAGCCTGAAGACACACACTCAGCGATTCAGGAACAGCTTCTTCCCCTCCGCCATCAGGGAGGAGGTACAGGAGCCTGAAGACACACACTCAGCGATTCAGGAACAGCTTCTTCCCCTCCGCCATCAGGGAGGAGGTACAGGAGCCTGAAGACACACACTCAGCGATTCAGGAACAGCTTCTTCCCCTCTGCCATCAGGGAGGAGGTACAGGAGCCTGAAGACACACACT
This sequence comes from Hemitrygon akajei, assembly GCF_048418815.1. Classification (NCBI taxonomy): domain Eukaryota; kingdom Metazoa; phylum Chordata; class Chondrichthyes; order Myliobatiformes; family Dasyatidae; genus Hemitrygon; species Hemitrygon akajei. The sequence goes on from NC_133149.1 coordinate 50,061,978, forward strand.
CAATGATTCAGGAACAGCTTCTTCCCTCTGGAGTTTTGAACATTGAGAAGCCAACCTGTCCATGGTTGTAGATAAACCAAACCTGTCCATGGTTGTAGATAAACCAAACCTGCCCATGGTTGTAGATAAACCAAACCTGTCCAGGGTTGTAGATAAACCAAACCTGTCCATGGCTGTAGATAAACCAAACCTGTCCATGGTTGTAGATAAACCAAACATGCCCATGGTTGTAGATAAACCAAACCTGCCCACGGTTGTAGATAAACCAAACCTACCCACAGTTGTAGATAAACCAAACCTGTCCAGGGTTGTAGATAAACCAAACCTGCCCATGGTTGTAGATAAATCAAACCTGTCCAGGGTTGTAGATAAACCAAACCTGCCCATGGTTGTAGATAAACCAAACCTGCCCATGGTTGTTGATAAACCAAACCTGTCCATGGTTGTAGATAAACCAAACCTGTCCATGGTTGTAGATAAATCAAACCTGTCCAGGGTTGTAGATAAACCAAACATGTCCATGGTTGTAGATAAACCAAACCTGCCCATGGTTGTAGATAAACCAAACCTGTCCATGGTTGTAGATAAACCAAACCTGTCCATGGTTGTAGATAAACCAAACCTGTCCATGGTTGTAGATAAATCAAACCTGTCCAGGGTTGTAGATAAACCAAACCTGCCCATGGTTGTAGATAAACCAAACCTGCCCATGGTTGTTGATAAACCAAACCTGTCCATGGTTGTAGATAAACCAAACCTGTCCATGGTTGTAGATAAACCAAACCTGTCCATGGTTGTAGATAAATCAAACCTGTCCATGGTTGTAGATAAACCAAACCTGTCCATGGTTGTAGATAAACCAAACCTGACCATGGTTGTAGATAAACCAAACCTGCCCACGGTTGTAGATAAACCAAACCTGCCCATGGTTGTAGATAAATCAAACCTGTCCAGGGTTGTAGATAAACCAAACCTGTCCATGGTTGTAGATAAACCAAACCTGTCCATGGTTGTAGATGAACCAAACCTGCCCATGGTTGTAGATAAACCAAACCTGTCCAGGGTTGTAGATAAACCAAACCTGTCCATGGTTGTAGATAAACCAAACCTGCCCATGGTTGTAGATAAACCAAACCTGTCCATGGTTGTAGATAAACCAAACCTGCCCATGGTTGTAGATAAATCAAACCTGTCCATGGTTGTTGATAAACCAAACCTGTCCATGGTTGTTGATAAACCAAACCTGTCCATGGTTGTTGATAAACCAAACCTGCCCATGGTTGTAGATAAACCAAACCTGCCCATGGTTGTAGATAAACCAAACCTGCCCATGGTTGTAGATAAACCAAACCTACCCACAGTTGTAGATAAACCAAACCTGTCCAGGGTTGTAGATAAACCAAACCTGCCCATGGTTGTAGAGAAATCAAACCTGTCCAGGGTTGTAGATAAACCAAACCTGTCCATGGTTGTAGATAAACCAAACCTGCCCATGGTTGTAGATAAATCAAACCTGTCCAGGGTTGTAGATAAACCAAACCTGTCCATGGTTGTTGATAAACCAAACCTGTCCATGGTTGTAGATAAACCAAACCTGCCCATGGTTGTAGATAAACCAAACCTGCCCATGGTTGTAGATGAACCAAACCTGTCCATGGTTGTAGATAAACCAAACTGTCCATGGTTGTAGATGAACCAAACCTGTCCATGGTTGTAGATGAACCAAACATGTCCATGGTTGTAGATAAACCAAACCTGTCCAGGGTTGTTGATAAACCAAACTGTCCATGGTTGTAGATGAACCAAACCTGTCCATGGTTGTAGATAAACCAAACTGTCCATGGTTGTAGATAACCAAGCCTGCCCATGGTTGTAGATAAACCAAACCTGCCCATGGTTGTCGATAAACCAAACCTGCCCATGGTTGTAGATAAACCAAACCTGTCCAGGGTTGTAGATAAACCAAACCTGCCCATTCATTGTAGAGAAACCAAACCTGCCCATGGTTGTAGATAAACCAAACCTGTCCATGGTTGTAGATAAACCAAACCTGTCCATGGTTGTAGATGAACCAAACCTGTCCAGGGTTGTTGATAAACCAAACTGTCCATGGTTGTAGATAAACCAAACCTGTCCATGGTTGTAGAGAAACCAAACCTGCCCATGGTTGTAGATAAACCAAACCTGTCCATGGTTGTAGATAAACCAAACCTGTCCATGGTTGTAGATGAACCAAACCTGTCCAGGGTTGTTGATAAACCAAACTGTCCATGGTTGTAGATAAACCAAACCTGTCCATGGTTGTAGATAAACCAAACCTGTCCATGGTTGTAGATAAACCAAACCTGTCCAGGGTTGTTGATAAACCAAACCTGCCCATGGTTGTAGATAAACTAAACCTGTCCATGGTTGTAGATAAACCAAACCTGTCCATGGTTGTAGATGAACCAAACATGTCCATGGTTGTAGATAAACCAAACCTGTCCATGGTTGTAGATAAACCAAACCTGTCCATGGTTGTAGATAAACCAAACCTGCCCATGGTTGTAGATAAACCAAACCTGCCCATGGTTGTAGATGAACCAAACATGTCCATGGTTGTAGATAAATCAAACCTGTCCATGGTTGTAGATAAACCAAACCTGCCCATGGTTGTAGATGAACCGAACCTGTCCATGGTTGTAGAGAAACCAAACCTGTCCATGGTTGTAGATAAACCAAACCTGCCCATGGTTGTAGATAAACCAAACCTGTCCAGGGTTGTAGATAACCAAGCCTGCCCACGGTTGTAGATAAACCAAACCTGCCCATGGTTGTAGATAAACCAAACCTGTCCATGGTTGTAGATGAACCAAACATGTCCATGGTTGTAGATGAACCGAACCTGTCCATGGTTGTAGAGAAACCAAACCTGTCCAGGGTTGTAGATAAACCAAACCTGCCCATGGTTGTAGATAAACCAAACCTGTCCATGGTTGTAGATGAACCAAACATGTCCATGGTTGTAGATGAACCGAACCTGTCCATGGTTGTAGATAAACCAAACCTGCCCATGGTTGTAGATAAACCAAACTGTCCATGGTTGTAGATAAACCAAACCTGCCCATGGTTGTAGATAAACCAAACATGTCCATGGTTGTAGATGAACCAAACATGTCCATGGTTGTAGATAAACCAAACCTGCCCATTCATTGTAGAGAAACCAAACCTGTCCATGGTTGTAGATAAACCAAACCTGTCCAGGGTTGTAGATAAACCAAACCTGTCCATGGTTGTAGATAAACCAAACGTGTCCATGGTTGTAGATAAACTAAACCTGTCCATGGTTGTAGATAAACCAAACCTGTCCAGGGTTGTAGATAAACCAAACCTGTCCATGGTTGTAGATAAACCAAACGTGTCCATGGTTGTAGATAAACTAAACCTGTCCATGGTTGTAGATAAACCAAACCTGCCCATGGTTGTAGATAAACCAAACCTGTCCATGGTTGTAGATAAACCAAACCTGCCCATGGTTGTTGATAAACCAAACATGTCCATGGCTGTAGATAAACCAAACCTGCCCACGGTTGTAGATAAACCAAACCTGTCCATGGTTGTAGATAAACCAAACCTGCCCATGGTTGTAGATAAACCAAACCTGCCCATGGTTGTTGATAAACCAAACATGTCCATGGTTGTAGATAAACCAAACCTGCCCACGGTTGTAGATAAACCAAACCTGTCCATGGTTGTAGATAAACCAAACCTGTCCATGGTTGTAGATAAACCAAACCTGCCCATGGTTGTAGATAAACCAAACATGTCCATGGTTGTAGATAAACCAAACCTGCCCATGGTTGTAGATAAACCAAACCTGTCCAGGGTTGTAGATAAACCAAACCTGCCCATGGTTGTAGATAAACCAAACCTGTCCATGGTTGTAGATAAACCAAACATGTCCATGGTTGTAGATAAACCAAACCTGCCCATGGTTGTAGATAAACTAAACATGTCCATGGTTGTAGATAAACCAAACATGTCCATGGTTGTAGATAAACCAAACCTGCCCATGGTTGTAGATAAACTAAACCTGCCCATGGTTGTAGATAAACCAAACCTGTCCATGGTTGTAGATAAACCAAACCTGCCCATGGTTGTAGATAAACCAAACATGTCCATGGTTGTAGATGAACCAAACCTGTCCAGGGTTGTAGATAAACCAAACGTGTCCATGGTTGTAGATAAACTAAACCTGTCCATGGTTGTAGATAAACCAAACCTGCCCATGGTTGTAGATAAACCAAACCTGTCCAGGGTTGTAGATAAACCAAACCTGTCCATGGTTGTAGATAAACCAAACCTGCCCATGGTTGTAGATAAACCAAACATGTCCATGGTTGTAGATGAACCAAACATGTCCATGGTTGTAGATAAACCAAACCTGCCCATTCATTGTAGAGAAACCAAACCTGCCCATGGTTGTAGATAAACCAAACCTGTCCATGGTTGTAGATAAACCAAACCTGCCCATGGTTGTAGATAAACTAAACCTGTCCATGGTTGTAGATAAACCAAACCTGTCCATGGTTGTAGATGAACCAAACATGTCCATGGTTGTAGATGAACCGAACCTGTCCATGGTTGTAGATAAACCAAACCTGTCCAGGGTTGTAGATAAACCAAACCTGCCCATGGTTGTAGAGAAATCAAACCTGTCCAGGGTTGTAGATAAACCAAACCTGTCCATGGTTGTTGATAAACCAAACCTGTCCATGGTTGTAGATAAACCAAACCTGCCCATGGTTGTTGATAAACCAAACCTGTCCATGGTTGTAGATAAACCAAACCTGCCCATGGTTGTAGATAAACCAAACCTGTCCATGGTTGTAGATGAACCAAACATGTCCATGGTTGTAGATAAACCAAACCTGTCCATGGTTGTAGATGAACCAAACCTGTCCATGGTTGTAGATAACCAAGCCTGCCCATGGTTGTAGATAAACCAAACCTGCCCATGGTTGTCGATAAACCAAACCTGCCCATGGTTGTAGATAAACCAAACCTGTCCAGGGTTGTAGATAAACCAAACCTGCCCATTCATTGTAGAGAAACCAAACCTGCCCATGGTTGTAGATAAACCAAACCTGTCCAGGGTTGTTGATAAACCAAACTGTCCATGGTTGTAGATGAACCAAACCTGTCCATGGTTGTAGATAAACCAAACCTGTCCATGGTTGTAGATGAACCAAACCTGCCCATGGTTGTAGATAAACCAAACCTGCCCATGGTTGTAGATGAACCAAACCTGCCCATGGTTGTAGATAAACCAAACCTGCCCATGGTTGTAGATAAACCAAACTGTCCATGGTTGTAGATGAACCAAACCTGTCCATGCTTGTAGATAAACCAAACCTGTCCATGGTTGTAGATGAACCAAACCTGCCCATGGTTGTAGATAAACCAAACTGTCCATGGTTGTAGATGAACCAAACCTGTCCATGCTTGTAGATAAACCAAACCTGCCCATGGTTGTAGATAAACCAAACTGTCCATGGTTGTAGATGAACCAAACCTGTCCATGCTTGTAGATAAACCAAACCTGCCCATGGTTGTAGATAAACCAAACTGTCCATGGTTGTAGATGAACCAAACCTGTCCATGCTTGTAGATAAACCAAACCTGTCCATGGTTGTAGATAAATCAAACCTGCCCATGGTTGTAGATAAACCAAACCTGCCCATGGTTGTAGATAAACCAAACTGTCCATGGTTGTTGATAAACCAAACTGTCCATGGTTGTAGATGAACCAAACCTGTCCATGGTTGTAGATAACCAAGCCTGCCCATGGTTGTAGATAAACCAAACCTGCCCATGGTTGTAGATAAACCAAACCTGCCCATGGTTGTAGATAAACCAAACCTGCCCATGGTTGTAGATAAACCAAACCTGCCCATGGTTGTAGATAAACCAAACTGTCCATGGTTGTTGATAAACCAAACTGTCCATGGTTGTAGATGAACCAAACCTGTCCATGGTTGTAGATAAACCAAACCTGCCCATGGTTGTAGATAAACCAAACCTGCCCATGGTTGTAGAGAAACCAAACCTGTCCATGGTTGTAGATAAACCAAACCTGCCCATGGTTGTAGATAAACCAAACCTGTCCATGGTTGTAGATAAACCAAACCTGCCCATGGTTGTAGATAAACCAAACCTGTCCATGGTTGTTGATAAACCAAACCTGCCCATGGTTGTAGAGAAACCAAACCTGTCCATGGTTGTTGATAAACCAAACCTGCCCATGGTTGTTGATAAACCAAACCTGTCCATGGTTGTAGATAAACCAAACCTGCCCATGGTTGTAGATAAACCAAACCTGTCCATGGTTGTTGATAAACCAAACCTGTCCAGGGTTGTAGATAAACCAAACCTGCCCACGGTTGTAGAGAAACCAAACCTGTCCATGGTTGTAGATAAACCAAACCTGCCCATGGTTGTAGATAAACCAAACCTGTCCATGGTTGTAGATAAACCAAACCTGCCCATGGTTGTAGATAAACCAAACCTGTCCATGGTTGTTGATAAACCAAACCTGCCCATGGTTGTTGATAAACCAAACCTGCCCATGGTTGTAGATAAAGCAAACCTGTCCATGGTTGTAGATAAATCAAACCTGTCCATGGTTGTTGATAAACCAAACCTGCCCATGGTTGTAGATAAAGCAAACCTGTCCATGGTTGTAGATAAACCAAACCTGTCCATGGTTGTAGATAAACCAAACCTGTCCATGGTTGTAGATAAACCAAACCTGCCCATGGTTGTAGATAAACCAAACCTGCCCATGGTTGTTGATAAACCAAACCTGTCCATGGTTGTTGATAAACCAAACCTGCCCATGGTTGTTGATAAACCAAACCTGCCCATGGTTGTTGATAAACCAAACCTGTCCATGGTTGTAGATAAACCAAACCTGTCCATGGTTGTAGATAAACCAAACCTGTCCATGGTTGTAGATAAACCAAACCTGTCCATGGTTGTAGATAAACCAAACCTGTCCATGGTTGTAGATAAACCAAACATGTCCATGGTTGTAGATAAACCAAACCTGTCCATGGTTGTAGATAAACCAAACCTGTCCATGGTTGTAGATAAACCAAACCTGCCCATGGTTGTAGATAAACCAAACCTGTCCATGGTTGTAGATAAACCAAACATGTCCATGGTTGTAGATAAACCAAACCTGTCCATGGTTGTAGATAAACCAAACCTGTCCATGGTTGTAGATAAACCAAACCTGCCCACGGTTGTAGATAAACCAAACCTGTCCATGGTTGTAGATAAACCAAACATGTCCAGGGTTGTAGATAAACCAAACCTGTCCATGGTTGTAGATAAACCAAACCTGCCCACGGTTGTAGATAAACCAAACCTGTCCATGGTTGTAGATAAACCAAACATGTCCAGGGTTGTAGATAAACCAAACCTGTCCATGGTTGTAGATAAACCAAACCTGCCCATGGTTGTAGATAAACCAAACCTGCCCATGGTTGTAGAGAAACCAAACCTGTCCATGGTTGTAGATAAACCAAACCTGCCCATGGTTGTAGATAAACCAAACCTGCCCATGGTTGTAGATAAACCAAACCTGCCCATGGTTGTAGATAAACCAAACATGTCCATGGCTGTAGATAAACCAAACCTGCCCATGGTTGTAGATAAACCAAACATGTCCATGGCTGTAGATAAACCAAACCTGCCCATGGTTGTAGATAAACCAAACCTGCCCATGGTTGTAGATAAACCAAACCTGCCCATGGTTGTAGATAAACCAAACCTGTCCATGGTTGTAGATAAACCAAACCTGCCCATGGTTGTAGATAAACCAAACATGTCCATGGCTGTAGATAAACCAAACCTGCCCATGGTTGTAGATAAACCAAACCTGCCCATGGTTGTAGATAAACCAAACCTGTCCATGGTTGTAGATAAACCAAACATGTCCATGGCTGTAGATAAACCAAACCTGCCCATGGTTGTAGATAAACCAAACCTGCCCATGGTTGTAGATAAACCAAACCTGTCCATGGTTGTAGATAAACCAAACCTGCCCATGGTTGTAGATAAACCAAACCTGTCCATGGTTGTAGATAAACCAAACCTGCCCACGGTTGTAGATAAACCAAACATGCCCATGGTTGTAGATAAATCAAACCTGTCCATGGTTGTAGATAAACCAAACCTGCCCATGGTTGTAGATAAACCAAACCTGCCCACGGTTGTAGATAAACCAAACCTGCCCATGGTTGTAGATAAACCAAACCTGCCCACGGTTGTAGATAAACCAAACCTGTCCATGGTTGTTGATAAACCAAACCTGTCCAGGGTTGTAGATAAACCAAACCTGTCCATGGTTGTAGATAAACCAAACCTGTCCATGGTTGTTGATAAACCAAACCTGTCCAGGGTTGTAGATAAACCAAACCTGTCCATGGTTGTAGATAAACCAAACCTGCCCATGGTTGTAGATAAACCAAACCTGCCCATGGTTGTAGATAAACCAAACATGTCCATGGCTGTAGATAAACCAAACCTGCCCATGGTTGTAGATAAACCAAACCTGCCCATGGTTGTAGATAAACCAAACCTGCCCATGGTTGTAGATAAACCAAACCTGTCCATGGTTGTAGATGAACCAAACCTGTCCAGGGTTGTAGATAAACCAAACCTGCCCATGGTTGTAGATAAACCAAACCTGTCCATGGTTGTAGATAAACCAAACCTGTCCATGGTTGTAGATAAACCAAACCTGTCCATGGTTGTAGATAAACCAAACCTGCCCATTCGTTGTTGATAAACCAAACCTGTCCATGGCTGTAGATGAACCAAACCTGCCCATGGTTGTAGATAAACCAAACCTGCCCATGGTTGTAGATAAACCAAACCTGCCCATGGTTGTAGATAAACCAAACATGTCCATGGCTGTAGATAAACCAAACCTGCCCATGGTTGTAGATAAACCAAACATGTCCATGGCTGTAGATAAACCAAACCTGCCCATGGTTGTAGATAAACCAAACCTGCCCATGGTTGTAGATAAACCAAACCTGCCCATGGTTGTAGATAAACCAAACCTGTCCATGGTTGTAGATGAACCAAACCTGTCCAGGGTTGTAGATAAACCAAACCTGCCCATGGTTGTAGATAAACCAAACCTGTCCATGGTTGTAGATAAACCAAACCTGTCCATGGTTGTAGATAAACCAAACCTGCCCATTCGTTGTTGATAAACCAAACCTGTCCATGGCTGTAGATGAACCAAACCTGCCCATGGTTGTAGATAAACCAAACCTGCCCATGGTTGTAGATAAACCAAACCTGCCCATGGTTGTAGATAAACCAAACATGTCCATGGCTGTAGATAAACCAAACCTGCCCATGGTTGTAGATAAACCAAACCTGCCCATGGTTGTAGATAAACCAAACCTGCCCATGGTTGTAGATAAACCAAACCTGTCCATGGTTGTAGATAAACCAAACCTGTCCATGGTTGTTGATAAACCAAACCTGTCCATGGTTGTAGATAAACCAAACCTGTCCATGGCTGTAGATGAACCAAACCTGTCCATGGTTGTAGATAAACCAAACCTGTCCATGGCTGTAGATGAACCAAACCTGCCCATGGTTGTAGATAAACCAAACCTGTCCATGGTTGTAGATAAACCAAACCTGTCCATGGTTGTTGATAAACCAAACCTGTCCATGGTTGTAGATAAACCAAACCTGTCCATGGCTGTAGATGAACCAAACCTGCCCATGGTTGTAGATAAACCAAACCTGCCCATGGTTGTAGATAAACCAAACCTGTCCATGGTTGTAGATAAACCAAACCTGCCCACAGTTGTAGATAAACCAAACCTGTCCATGGCTGTAGATGAACCAAACCTGTCCATGGTTGTAGATAAACCAAACCTGCCCATGGTTGTAGATAAACCAAACCTGTCCATGGTTGTAGATAAACCAAACCTGCCCACAGTTGTAGATAAACCAAACCTGTCCATGGCTGTAGATGAACCAAACCTGTCCATGGTTGTAGATAAACCAAACCTGCCCATTCGTTGTAGATAAACCAAACCTGTCCAGGGTTGTAGATAAACCAAACCTGTCCATGGTTGTAGATAAACCAAACCTGCCCATGGTTGTAGATAAACCAAACCTGCCCATGGTTGTAGATAAACCAAACCTGTCTATGGTTTTACATAAACCAAACCTGCCCATTCGTTGTAGAGAAACCAAACCGTAACAGACCTCAACACCAAAGGTTAAGTTGAATATTTATTGGGCCTCTCATGAAGTTCTTCTGTCGAAGTGATCTACAACCATCGATATACTTTTCAGGGGAACCCGCTGTGTATTGGCGTGCACATTCAGCGGCCATAACGACGTCATCAGCTGTGTGTGTCTGTTGCCGACCTGGGGATGGACATTGGCCACAGCTTCAGGGAGAACGCCCCCCACCCCCCTCTCTTGATCCTCCAGCAACTCAACACTGTCCCAGGAGTGAGTGGTGAATCATCGACCTCGAATCCCGAGCTGGCTTTGAGGACCCGTCCTCCTGACTCCTGAGGCCAGGATTTTCCCCACGGGACCATGGCTGACCAGCACGGCTTCCCCTCGGCTGCTCGAGCTGAAATGGTTCGGCACAGACCAGATGGGCCAGAGGGCCTGTTTCTGCGCCGTTCCTTTCTATGACCCTACGTTACGGCATTCGTACGTTTGAGAGTGACCGATATTAGATACAGGAGCAGAGTCAGGCCATTCGGCCCGTCGAGTCTGCCCCGCCATTCCATCATTTTCCCTCTCAGCCCCGGTCTCCTGCCTTCTCCCCCGTATCCCTTCATGCCCTGACCCATCAGAATCGATCAGCCTCTGCCTTAAATTTACTCGGCCTCCACAGCCGCCTGTGGGAATGAATCCACAGATTCGCCCCTCACTGGCTCGAAAGCCTCCTCCTCAACCTCGTTCTGAAAAAGGACGCCCCTCTATTCTGAGGCTGTGGCCTCTGTTCTTAGACTCTCCGGCCATCGGAAGCGTCCTCTCCACGTCCACTCTGTGGAGGGCTCCCGATGGCTTTCAATGGGGTCGGCCCTCATCCTTCTAAATCCCGGAGCCATCAGACGCTCTTCGTGTGACAAGCCATTCGATCCAGGAAAATCATTTTCTGTGAACCTCCTTTGAACCCTCTCCGGTTTCAGCTCATCCTTTCTGAGACAAGGGGGCTCAAAACTGCCCCTTTTCGCAGTATTCCTGCTCCCTGACCCAGCAGAGCTTTGAATGATGTCGGGTGGATATCTCTGGCCGTTTGTACTGAGGCAGGCCTGGACTTTTGGTGTGGGTCTGCGACGATCAACCTGTCAGACGAGCTCCTTCCGAGCGGAGCTCTTGCTTAATGTCATCTTATCCTCAAAGGTGAGAACGGAAACGGCATTTGCAGTCCCCCTGGGTCTCCGCTGAAGTTATCTTGACTGAAGCTGCTAAGCATATGGAAACGTAAATGCTTCCTAACTCAGCTCTCGGCTGGTGGCCCCGATTGCGAAGGGCACAAGACTCCCCGCGCTGTGAGGGGGGGGCCGGATTTGCTCTCTGAGATGAACAGGATGATTCAGATTGGCGTCGGACGCACCGATCTGGCCGGGCAGCCATAACGTTTGACTCACTGTTACGTCAGGCGAGGTTTCCGTTCAGGAATCCGGGTTAGGTATTGAATCCTCCGGCTGAGCTCCAGCGAGACAGCGAGCCGCCCGCTGGCGATTTCTCCTGCCGCCTCAGACACCCACACCCTTCACCACCCCTCTCCGCGCCTTTTACAATACGCACGACGCCTTCTCCACACGCTGGCTGTCACTGAGGTGAAGAACTACACCTGTACTGGGGGTGCGAGGACCCATGAGCTGCCCCCTGCCAGGCACCATCAAGACTTGGGAACGTATCACAGATCCTCCGTTCTTCCCGGGGCTGAAATGGCTGGCACGAGAGGACACAGGTTTAAGGTGCTGGGGAGTAGGTACAGAGGAGATGTCAGGGGTAAGTTTTTTACGCAGAGAGTGGTGAGTGTGTGGAATGGGCTAGTGGCAATGGTGGTGGAGGCGGATACGATAGGGTCTTTTAAGAGACTTGGATAGGAACATGGAGCTCAGAAAAATAGAGGGCTATAGGTAAGCCTAATAATTTCTAAGGTAAGGACATGTTCGGCACAACTTTGTGGGCCGAAGGGCCTGTATTGCGCAGTAGGTTTTCTATGTTTTTATATATGGGGCAAGTATGTGCACACATGTGTGTGTGGGTGTGTGTGTGAGTGTGTGTGTGGGGGGGTGCGTGTGTGTGTGTGGGGGTCTGTGTGTGTGTGTGTGTGTGTGTGTGTGTGTGTGTGTGTGTGTGTGGGGGTCTGTGTGTGTGTGTGTGTGTGCGTGTGTGTGTGCGCGTGTGTGTGTGGGGGTGCATGCGTGTGTGTGGGGGTGTGTGTGTGTGCGCGTGTGTGTGTGGGGGTGCATGCGTGTGTGTGTGTGTGTGGGGGTGTGTGTGTGTGTGTGTGTGGGGGGGTGTGTGTGTGTGTGAGTGTGTGTGTGTGTGTGGGGGGGTGTGTGCGTGTGTGTGTGTGTGGGGGTGTGTGTGTGTGTGTGTGGGGGGGTGTGTGTGTGTGAGTGTGTGTGTGTGTGTGGGGGGGTGTGTGCGTGTGTGTGTGTGTGGGGGTGCGTGAATGTGTGTGTGTGTGTGTGTGTGAGTGTGTGGGGGTGCGTGAATGTGTGTGTGTGTGTGTGTGTGAGTGTGTGGGGGTGCATGTGTGTGTGTGTGTGAGTGTGTGGGGGTGCGTGAATGTGTGTGTGTGTGTGTGGGGGTGCGTGAATGTGTGTGTGTGTGTGTGTGTGTGAGTGTGTGGGGGTGCGTGAATGTGTGTGTGTGTGTGTGTGTGAGTGTGTGGGGGTGCGTGCGTGCGTGCCTGTGCGCGTTTGTCTGCCGACTTCCGCGGGCTTGGGTGCTGCCCTCCGGTGTTCGCTCAGCGGAAGACAAGCTGGATAGTCGTGCGTGCGTGCCTGTGCGCGTTTGTCTGCCGACTTCCGCGGGCTTGGGTGCTGCCCTCCGGTGTTCGCTCAGGGGAAGACAAGCCGGATAGGCGTGCGTGCGTGCCTGTGCGCGTTTGTCTGCCGACTTCCGCGGGCTTGGGTGCTGCCCTCCGGTGTTCGCTCAGCGGAAGACAAGCCCGATAGTCGTGCGTGCGTGCCTGTGCGCGTTTGTCTGCCGACTTCCGCGGGCTTGGGTGCTGCCCTCCGGTGTTTGCTCAGCGGAAGACAAGCCGGATCGGCGTGCGTGCGTGCCTGTGCGCGTTTGTCTGCCGACTTCCGCGGGCTTGGGTGCTGCCCTCCGGTGTTCGCTCAGTGGAAGACAAGCCGGATAGGCGTGCGTGCGTGCCTGTGCGCGTTTGTCTGCCGACTTCCGCGGGCTTGGGTGCTGCCCTCCGGTGTTCGCTCAGTGGAAGACAAGCCGGATAGGCGTGCGTGCGTGCCTGTCCGCTTTTGTCTGCCGACTTCCGCGGGCTTGGGTGCTGCCCTCCGGTGTTCGCTCAGCGGAAGACAAGCTGGATAGTCGTGCGTGCGTGCCTGTGCGCGTTTGTCTGCCGACTTCCGCGGGCTTGGGTGCTGCCCTCCGGTGTTCGCTCAGCGGAAGACAAGCCGGATCGGCGTGCGTGCGTGCCTGTGCGCGTTTGTCTGCCGACTTCCGCGGGCTTGGGTGCTGCCCTCCGGTGTTCGCTCAGCGGAAGACAAGCCGGATAGGCGTGCGTGCGTGCCTGTGCGCGTTTGTCTGCCGACTTCCGCGGGCTTGGGTGCTGCCCTCCGGTGTTCACTCAGCGGAAGACAAGCCGGATCGGCGTGCGTGCGTGCCTGTCCGCTTTTGTCTTCCGACTTCCGCTGGCTTGGGTGCTGCCCTCCGGTGTTCGCTCAGCGGAAGACAAGCCGGATAGGCGTGCGTGCGTGCCTGTGCACGTTTGTCTGCCGACTTCCGCGGGCTTGGGTGCTGCCCTCCGGTGTTCGCTCAGCGGAAGACAAGCCGGATAGGCGTGCGTGCGTGCCTGTCCGCTTTTGTCTGCCGACTTCCGCGGGCTTGGGTGCTGCCCTCCGGTGTTCGCTCAGCGGAAGACAAGCCGGATCGGCGTGCGTGCGTGCCTGTGCGCGTTTGTCTGCTGACTTCCGCGGGCTTGGGTGCTGCTCTCCGGTGTTCGCTCAGCGGAAGACAAGCCGGATAGGCGTGCGTGCGTGCCTGTGCGCGTTTGTCTGCCGACTTCCGCGGGCTTGGGTGCTGCCCTCCGGTGTTCGCTCAGCGGAAGACAAGCCGGATAGGCGTGCGTGCGTGCCTGTGCGCGTTTGTCTGCTGACTTCCGCGGGATTGGGTGCTGCTCTCCGGTGTTCGCTCAGCGGAAGACAAGCCGGATAGGCGTGCGTGCGTGCCTGTCCGCTTTTGTCTTCCGACTTCCGCGGGCTTGGGTGCTGCTCTCCGGTGTTCGCTCAGCGGAAGACAAGCCGGATAGGCGTGCGTGCGTGCCTGTGCGCGTTTGTCTGCTGACTTCCGCGGGATTGGGTGCTGCTCTCCGGTGTTCGCTCAGCGGAAGACAAGCCGGATAGGCGTGCGTGCGTGCCTGTCCGCTTTTGTCTTCCGACTTCCGCGGGCTTGGGTGCTGCTCTCCGGTGTTCGCTCAGCGGAAGACAAGCCGGATAGGCGTGCGTGCGTGCCTGTGCGCGTTTGTCTGCCGACTTCCGCGGGCTTGGGTGCTGCCCTCCGGTGTTCGCTCAGCGGAAGACAAGCCGGATCGGCGTGCGTGCGTGCCTGTGCGCGTTTGTCTGCCGACTTCCGCGGGCTTGGGTGCTGCCCTCCGGTGTTCGCTCAGGGGAAGACAAGCCGGATCGGCGTGCGTGCGTGCCTGTGCGCGTTTGTCTGCCGACTTCCGCGGGCTTGGGTGCTGCCCTCCGGTGTTCGCTCAGGGGAAGACAAGCCGGATAGGCGTGCGTGCCTGTGCGCGTTTGTCTGCCGACTTCCGCGGGCTTGGGTGCTGCCCTCCGGTGTTCGCTCAGCGGAAGACAAGCCCGATAGTCGTGCGTGCGTGCCTGTGCGCGTTTGTCTGCCGACTTCCGCGGGCTTGGGTGCTGCCCTCCGGTGTTCGCTCAGCGGAAGACAAGCCGGATCGGCGTGCGTGCGTGCCTGTGCGCGTTTGTCTGCCGACTTCCGCGGGCTTGGGTGCTGCCCTCCGGTGTTCGCTCAGCGGAAGACAAGCCGGATAGGCGTGCGTGCGTGCCTGTGCGCATTTGTCTGCCGACTTCCGCGGGCTTGGGTGCTGCCCTCCGGTGTTCGCTCAGCGGAAGACAAGCCGGACAGGCGTGCGTGCGTACCTGTGCGCGTTTGTCTGCCGACTTCCGCGGGCTTGGGTGCTGCCCTCCGGTGTTCGCTCAGCGGAAGACAAGCCGGATAGGCGTGCGTGCGTGCCTGTGCGCGTTTGTCTGCCGACTTCCGCGGGCTTGCTGTTGCCGACAACATCCGGGCGCAAACGATCTACAAGACCGTGACCCCCCCCCCCCCCCTCCCAGGGATTTGGGTGATATCACATTCTTTTGTGTGACTGCACACGTATCTGATGCGTGGTATGTGGGCCTTGCGCCGTGTGTGACTAACGCTGCTTCGCCTGGCTGTACTCACGTCTGACTGAATGACTGTTAAAGACTGGCGTCCGTAACCAACGCCACTGTGAGGGCACTTTCACCTGCACTGACTCCATCTGGGCAATAAACACTCTCCTTTGTAGAAACGCATAAAATTATGAAAGGGATGGATAAGAGAGAGGCAGGAAAGTTGTTTCCACTGGCAGGCGTGACTAGAACCAGGGGACGCAGCCTCGAGATTCAGGGGGAGTGGATTTGGGACGGAGATGAGGAGGAACTGCTTTTCCCAGAGAGTGGTGAATCTGTGGAATTCTCTGCCCAGGGAAGCAGTGAATATATTCAAGACAAGGTCGGATAGATTTTTGCACGGTCGGGGGATTAAGGGTTGTGGGGAAAGGGCAGGGAGGTGGAGATGAGTCCGTGGTCAGATCAGCCGTGATCTTATCGAATGGCGGAGCAGGCTGGACGGGCCGGATGGCCTACTCCTGCTCCCGTTCCTCGTGTTGACAGCAACATCCATATCCTGTAGCCAAATTGAAAGAAGACCAAAGGGAATCGTTAAATCGACTGATTCCGGTTAGCTGGTGGCGGTGGGGGGGAAACGATGATCGATCGGTCCCGTCGCGTTTTTGTAGGAGTGACCGAGAGGGCTGATGAAGGCAGGGCCGTGGATTGACCCAGGGCAAGTTGCACGTGACAGGCTGCTGTGGGCGGTTAGATCGCACGGGATGCAGGGGGGAGCTGGGTGCAGAACTGGCTCTCTGCACCCAGAGGCAGAGAGCGGGGGTGGAGACCCCTGACTGGCGGTGGCCCCCCCCCCGGGGCTTGGTGCCAGCCTCGTCGGTGTCCACCGTCTGCATCTATGATTTCGGAGGAGCCTGTTCAAGGCTTGGTTAGGGTCGGCGTACCAGACCGCGTCTTTGACAGCGAAGATGGCTATCAGGGCATCATGCACCCTTTGGAATGGCAAGTGGAGTGTAATTTGTAAGGTTAGGAGGGCACGGCGATTCTCAGTGAATGGCCGAGCCCTGGAGAGTGCCCCGGGACGTCAGTCCAAGCCAGTGGTATTTTGTCAATGGCATCAGGAGTGGGTATTTGGCCTGCTGGCCTCAGGGCATTGAGCACAGATGCCCTGTTGCAGAGGCCGCAGGGGAAATACCGTGTCGGTTTTGATATCCCTCCCGCGGGAAGGGCTGGACAGAGTGCAGAGGAGATCCCCGAGGATGCGAGGTTGCGGAGAGAGGTGAACAAACCGGGACTTTTTTAAAATCCCCCCACCCCCCCGGAGTGCTGTGGCAGCGCAGGAACTGCAGAAATGCTGAGCGCGCGCGACCCTTCGTGTTACGGAATCGGGAGGCCGGGAGGTGCCGGTTTAGGACGAGAGCGCAGAGGCTTGATGAGAACCTGAGAGGCCACGTTTACCCTCCGGGGCTGGGCTGGTGGGGGGGGGTGACCAGGATACTGAACGAGCTGGTTCAGCCAGGGACACAAACACTTGGTCAGGTAGGTGTATTCGAGCAGGGATTCCAGTACCAGATGGGGAACCCCTGGTTCAACGGGGCTGGGGTTTGGGCCAAATGGGAGTCTTGCACTGCATGGCCTCCTTCCGTCTGGTATGACTCCGTGATTCTAATCGTTGTATTTAATTAGGTCTAGGAATAATGGTGCATAGTTCCCTGAAGGTGGAATCTCATGGGGATAGGGTGGTGAAGAAAGCTTTTTGGTATGCTGGCCTTTATAAATCAGAGCATTGAGTATAGGGGTTGGGATGTAATGTTAAAATTGTACAAGGCATTGGTGAGGCCGAATTTGGAGTATTGTGCACAGTTCTGGTCACCGAATTATAGGAAAGATGTCAACAAAATAGAGAGAGTACAGAGGAGATTTACGAGAATGTTACCTGGGTTTCAGCACCTAAGTTACAGGGAAAGGTTGAACAAGTTAGGTCTTTATTCTTTGGAGTGTAGAAGGTTGAGGGAGGACGATAGAGGTACTTAAAATTATGAGGGGGATAGATAGAGTTGACGTGGATAGGCTTTTTCCATTGAGAGTAGGGGAGATTCAAACAGGAGGACATGAGCTGAGAGTTAGGGGGCAAAAGTTTAGGGGTAACACGAGGGGGAATTTCTTTACTCAGAGAGTGGTAGCTGTGTGGAACGAGCTTCCAGTAGAAGTGGTAGAGGCAGGTTCGGTATTGTCATTTAGAGTAAAATCGGATAGGTATACGGACAGGAAAGGAATGGAGGGTTATGGGCTGAGTGCGGGTCGGTGGGACTAGGTGAGAGTAAGCGTTCGGCACGGACTAGAAGGGCTGAGATGGCCCGTTTCCGTGCTGTAATTGTTATATGGTTGTGTGAAACTCCGAGCTTTTGGTGGATAGTCTCGTGAGTGAAGCCTTTCATCAGCCCCACTCAGGAGACTTCTGTCGGGCAGGACAAAAGCCTGCTGGCACAGGGTGAGTTTCTGGAAGATGCCCCGGGGAACCGACCCCCGGCAGGTGGCCAGGTGGTGGCGACGAGAGGTTAGATGGCAGGGAAGGTCACAGCGAGCCCTGCGGGGGGATGGGAGCGCCAGAGGTGACAGGGAGGCTGACCGCCGATGTTGTGTTCTGTTTAAACAGATTTTGGTTTTGCTAACTTCTACAAGCCAGGGGAGCCTCTGTCCACGTGGTGCGGGAGCCCGCCCTACGCAGCTCCGGAGGTGTTCGAAGGACAACAGTATGAAGGGCCTTTGCTGGACATCTGGGTAACCGTTTTCCTTCCAATCTCGTTTTCAAATGTCTCTCTCTTTTGTTTTGTGTGTCTGCGTTTGCTCCCTCCGTTGAAACGGCTGGCTTCACGTGCGCGGGCTAGAATGTTAGAATCGCGCCCGACGCCGGGAGACAGTCCTGTGTGTCTGCCGCGGGCAATCCGTGTTTGTTCTTGGCGAATGTTTCTGCAGAAGTGGCTTGCCGTCTTCTGGGGGGGGGGATGGGTGGGGGAGGTCAGTGTGTCTTTGCAAGATGGGCGACCCCCCCCCTCCCCCAGCCATTGCCAATACCCTTCACGGATTGCCTGCCTGACCGTCAGATTCGAAGGACATTCATTGTCGAATTGCGTGCGTGCAGTTTTAAACCCCCGAGGTTTGTCAACTCCACAGACAGCCAGGAAACAAAGAAGCGCCCCGCGGAACCCCTTCGAAGACGGACATCAAATGCTCAGGGCGCAAAAAAAAAACCAGAGAGAGACCAGATCGCGCAAATGCCAAAGCGCGAGCAGGAAGCGTCAAAGCACGGCCACTGAAGTTGTCCAGGAATGCGCGGTGTAGTTTAACCGATTACCACACAGTCGTTCTTTGACTGAGCGCCGCAGAGCCCGGTCCGGCCCCCCGGTCAAAATCGCACAAGATAGCAATGACCGGACACATGTAACGCGAACCGCAGCGTCCCGCCCACAAGCCACGCGGTCTGATCGAACCGGGACTGCGGCGGCAGCGAGCGAGGGGGAGGGGGAGACCGGTCGAGCGCAGGCAGACGGCACCGAACACCCGCTCGCCTCCCCCCCCCCCGCTCTCGTCCTCGTCGGCGAGAAATGGAGTCGACCGTGGGCCCCCCACCGTCCGGGCCGCGCTCTCCCGGCCGAACTCCCTCAGAGGCAGCAGAGAGCCGGGTGGCCGGGGAGGCACGCCGTCAGAAGGTAAATGGCAGGTTCCAATCGCACGCGGCTGAGTCGCGGCATGGGGTTTGGGAGAGGAAGGAGGAAGTAAAGACGTAGCTTTGTGAACTGTCCGATCGATGGGCGTCGCGTTTGGTCACGTTGCTCACTGGCGCCCTCTGCTGCCACTTCACACCCGTCTGGGTTAAGTTCTGTCTGCCATTAAATTCTCCAGTAACGTAAACCCACCACCGGACTGTTCGGCCAACCCCACCCATTTTCCTGCCGTCCGCAGGCTTCCACATCAGAGCCAGTTAACGTTCCCCTCCACACGTAGCAAAGGTCCCGTGGTACCCCACTCACCAGGGACGACAGCCTATCGGAGAAATCACGGGCCGCGAATTCAGGATTCAACACCCGCCTCGGATCTTCGCGCCTCTTTTTAAAAAAAAGACAACAACCCGGAAATGCTGCTAACTCTCAGATCCGGCAGCGTCTGTGGGGGGAGGGAAGCAGTTGACATTTCGAGTCAGGGGACTCTCTGATTCCGCGAACGTTGTGTTTAAACTGTTTCCCCGTCCCGCTGGTTGACCCGGACCAAGTTCCTTAACGCTTCTCCAGGAGCCGACCGAGCCCCGGGCGCGTTCCTCGATCGCGGTAACGCGGCGGCGTCCCGCTGTCCCGGCACGGGTCGGGGGAGATGAGGGGGGCGGAAAGCACGGAGGCCCGGGAAATCGGAAATGAGGGAAGGTGGGGGGGGGGGAGACGCGGCGCCGGGGGCTTCAGGTCGACGGACCCTATGCTGAGCCGGAGCGGGGTGCAAAGTGTGAAAACGGGTCGTGGGGGGGAGGGGGTTGAAAGCTGAGAGCGAGTGACGGGAATCAGTTTCAAATGAGCGCGGCAGTGGGGTCACGAAGCCAGCTGGCTTTCGTTCAAGTTGACGGGCAACTCTGGAGGTGAATTATAGCTTGCCGAGCACCGACGTGGGGGAAATGGCGACCGCCAGCACGGGGATTATAGCTCCGTGATCACCGGCGTGGGGATTACCGTCTGGGCATCACCGGCGTGGGGATTACCGTCTGGGGATCTCCTACGTAGTGGGACGTCTTATTTCAGGCTTGTGTTAAAAGTGTCCTGTTTTCACCTGTCGTAGCCGAGATGGGACGGCAGAGCGGGCGACGGGCTGAACGGCCCGATCCGGCTCCACCGTCTCGCGGTCTAAGCGGCACCTCCGTCCGGCGTGCCTCGGGTCAACGTCACCGGCTCGGCCCGCTCCCTGGGACCGCCACTCGCCTGCGGCCCAGAGGGAAACCGTAGATCGCGGACGGGCGCAGCCCCCCTTTCCGACGTCTGACGCGAGGTGCCTTACCGTTTTGTGTCCGCAGAGCCTCGGCGTGGTCCTCTACGTGCTGGTTTGTGGAGCCCTACCCTTCGACGGTCCGACGCTCCCGCTGCTGAGGCAGAGGGTCCTGGAGGGCAGGTTCAGGATACCCTACTTCATGTCCGAAGGTGAGAGCGCGCGGGGTGGTAAACGCCGAGCCGGACCCCCTTCAGCTGCTGGGTTTTACTCCAAAGCATCGGCCGTTCCTTCGTTCCTCCCGCTGGACACCGACCGCTCAGTGTTTCCCTTCCCCAGTAGAATGCTTGTCGCTGGGGGTGAGGGGGGTCACCATATGGGAGGAGGTTTCCAAATTGGAGAAAAAAAGTTCTTCAGCCGGGGGGGGCGGGGATTCGTTGCTGTGCGGGCCAAGTCGTCGGGTGTGTCTAAAGCGGAGGCTGGCGGGTTCTGGATCAGAAAGGGTGTCGGAGGCTCCAGGGAGAACGGGGTTGAGAGGGGGCGGTAAATCAGCCGCGGAGGATTGCTGGAGCAGATCCGACGGGCCGAATGGCCTTGTGCTCTGCCCCCCCCCCCCCACCCCCCGATGTCTTTTGCTTTGTGTTTAATACTGTCCAGCAGGGGAACAGGCCACTCAGCCCAACAGATCCCTGCTAGCCCAGTTACACACAAAGCTAGTCCTATATGCCTGCGTTGACCCTAATCCCCCTAAACTGGAGGTTCCAAAGCCGGGGCCCACAGTCAGGATCCATGGCGCAAGAAAGTTTGGGGAGCCCTGTTCTAAACCCCTCCCATTATCCAAATGTTTTTTAAATACTGGGAACGTGCTATACAAAAGTCTTAGGCGCACACACACATAAGTATAGCTAGGGTGGCCGAGACTTTTGCAGAGCGTTGAAGTAATTCACTGTACTGCTGCCACAAAGAAAAGCAAATTTCGTGACGTCTGAGCGATGAGAAGCCTTATTCTGATATGGGTCTCTGTTGTGGACTGAGAGTGGGAAGGGGGGGAATTGTGGTTGGTGAAAAGGGGAAGGGAGAGGGAGGGGGGAGAGGGGAGCAGGGGAACTGTGGTTGGTGAAAAGGGGAAGGGAGAGGGAGGGGGGAGCGGGGAGAGGGGGAACTGTGGTTGGTGAAAAGGGGAAGGGAGAGGGAGGGGGGAGCGGGGAGAGGGGGAACTGTGGTTGGTGAAAAGGGGAAGGGAGAGGGAGGGGGGAGCGGGGAGAGGGGGAACTGTGGTTGGTGAAAAGGGGAAGGGAGAGGGAGAGGGGGAGCGGGGAGAGGGGGAACTGTGGTTGGTGAAAAGGGGAAGGGAGAGGGAGGGGGGAGCGGGGAGAGGGGGAACTGTGGTTGGTGAAAAGGGGAAGGGAGAGGGAGAGGGGAGCGGGGAGAGGGGGAACTGTGGTTGGTGAAAAGGGGAAGGGAGAGGGAGGGGGGAGCGGGGAGAGGGGGAACTGTGGTTGGTGAAAAGGGGAAGGGAGAGGGAGGGGGGAGCGGGGAGAGGGGGAACTGTGGTTGGTGAAAAGGGGAAGGGAGAGGGAGGGGGGAGCGGGGAGAGGGGGAACTGTGGTTGGTGAAAAGGGGAAGGGAGAGGGAGGGGGGAGCGGGGAGAGGGGGAACTGTGGTTGGTGAAAAGGGGAAGGGAGAGGGAGGGGGGAGCGGGGAGAGGGGGAACTGTGGTTGGTGAAAAGGGGAAGGGAGAGGGAGGGGGGAGCGGGGAGAGGGGGAACTGTGGTTGGTGAAAAGGGGAAGGGAGAGGGAGGGGGGAGCGGGGAGAGGGGGAACTGTGGTTGGTGAAAAGGGGAAGGGAGAGGGAGGGGGGAGCGGGGAGAGGGGGAACTGTGGTTGGTGAAAAGGGGAAGGGAGAGGGAGGGGGGAGCGGGGAGAGGGGGAACTGTGGTTGGTGAAAAGGGGAAGGGAGAGGGAGGGGGGAGCGGGGAGAGGGGGAACTGTGGTTGGTGAAAAGGGGAAGGGAGAAGGAGGGGGGAGAGGGGAGAGGGGGAACTGTGGTTGGTGAAAAGGGGAAGGGAGAGGGAGGGGGGAGCGGGGAGAGGGGGAACTGTGGTTGGTGAAAAGGGGAAGGGAGAGGGAGGGGGGAGCGGGGAGAGGGGGAACTGTGGTTGGTGAAAAGGGGAAGGGAGAGGGAGGGGGGAGCGGGGAGAGGGGGAACTGTGGTTGGTGAAAAGGGGAAGGGAGAAGGAGGGGGGAGAGGGGAGAGGGGGAACTGTGGTTGGTGAAAAGGGGAAGGGAGAGGGAGGGGGAGCGGGGAGAGTGGGGACTGTGGTTGGGAAGAGGGGAAGGGAGCAGGAGGCACCAGAGAGGGACATTCTGCAGTGATCAATAAACCGATTGTTTGGAATCAGATGACCTTGCCTGGCGTCTCAGGGCTGGGTGTGCGTGCGTCTGCACCCGCACCGCCCCCCTTCCCCCGCCTACTGCCACTCCTTCTCTGCCGCCTGTCCCCACCCCCCTCCCGCGGGTGCTCCACCCCCGCCGGGTTTACAAACTCGCCCTCGGCTCCACGTTGACAGATACGGTCCCGTGCCGCAGAAGCCCGAGCTAGACACGTGTACCTGCCTGAAAACACCTTCATCTGACGGCTCTCTCCACCCTCCGGGCTCACCCTAAACCT
>NC_133149.1:50122760-50310260 GCF_048418815.1 Hemitrygon akajei
AATCGAGGAAATAATCGAGCCCACCGCCGCCGCCCCACAGTCACTCCTCCCCACAGCCTCCATCATTACGTTCTATCTCGAAAGCTCCCGAACAGGGTCACGGAGAGCGTTCTGCTCAATAATAATAGGGAAAAAAAATCATGTTTCAGTGCAAGATTTGTAGGTTACAGAAACAGGCCCTTCATCCCACCTGTTTAATGCTAGCCCCTTCACTCTTCTGGACTAATGCACTTGCCGACATTAGGAGCACGCGCCTTGCCGATTGAACTGTCTCTCTCCGAACACCATCATCGTTATCTTCGCCATTATGTGCCGTGTCGCGAGGGCGCAGGCAATCTGGATCGGGTTTAATATCACTGGGATGCGTTGAGAAATTTGTCAGCTTAGCGGTAGTGCAGGACATATAGAAAAATACATAAGTAAATCAATTACAGTGAGTATTTAGATATATATATATAAGAGTTAAGTTTAAAATAGTGTAAAAACAGAAATAATCTTAAAAAGTGAGGGGGGGTTCATGGGCTCAATGTCCATTTAGGAATCGGATGGCAGAGGGGAGGAAGCTGTTCCTGAATCGCAGAGTGTGTGTCTTCAGGCTCCTGTACCTCCTCCCTGATGGCGGAGGGGAAGAAGCTGTTCCTGAATCGCTGAGTGTGTGTGTCTTCAGGCTCCTGTACCTCCTCCCTGATGGCGGAGGGGAAGAAGCTGTTCCTGAATCGCTGAGTGTGTGTCTTCAGGCTCCTGTACCTCCTCCCTGATGGCGGAGGGGAAGAAGCTGTTCCTGAATCGCTGAGTGTGTGTCTTCAGGCTCCTGTACCTCCTCCCTGATGGCGGAGGGGAAGAAGCTGTTCCCGAATCGCTGAGTGTGTGTCTTCAGGCTCCTGTACCTCCTCCCTGATGGCGGAGGGGAAGAAGCTGTTCCTGAATCGCTGAGTGTGTGTCTTCAGGCTCCTGTACCTCCTCCCTGATGGCAGAGGGGAAGAAGCTGTTCCTGAATCGCTGAGTGTGTGTCTTCAGGCTCCTGTACCTCCTCCCTGATGGCAGAGGGGAAGAAGCTGTTCCTGAATCGCTGAGTGTGTGTCTTCAGGCTCCTGTACCTCCTCCCTGATGGCGGAGGGGAAGAAACTGTTCCTGAATCGCTGAGTGTGTGCCTTCAGGCTCCTGTACCTCCTCCCTGATGGCGGAGGGGAGGAAGCTGTTCCTGAATCGCTGAGTGTGTGCCTTCAGGCTCCTGTACCTCCTCCCCGATGGCGGAGGGGAAGAAACTGTTCCTGAATCGCTGAGTGTGTGCCTTCAGGCTCCTGTACCTCCTCCCTGATGGCGGAGGGGAAGAAGCTGTTCCTGAATCGCTGAGTGTGTGTCTTCAGGCTCCTGTACCTCCTCCCCGATGGCGGAGGGGAAGAAACTGTTCCTGAATCGCTGAGTGTGTGTCTTCAGGCTCCCGTACCTCCTCCCGATGGTAACAACGAGAAGAGGGCACATCCTGGGTGATGGACCGTCTTTCTGAGGCACCGCTCCTCGAAGCTGTCCTGGATACTACAGAGAGGCCGGTTGGCCCGTGATGGAGCCGGCTAATTTTGCACGGTCTTTCCGAGACCGTGATCGCTCTTGGCAAATGTTTCTCCAGAAGTGGTGTACCGTTGCCATCTTCTGGGCAGTGTGTCTTTACAAGAGAGGGTGACCCCGGCCATTGTCGACAGTCTTCAGGGATTGTCTGCCCGGTCCGGTGTCAGTAGTCGTTTAACCAAAGTTTTAAGAAATAAATTTTATTATCAGACTCCATGTATGTCACCACACACAGCCCTGAGATTCCTTTTTCCTGCGGGCAGACTCAGCAAATCTATCGAATAGTGACTGCGAACAGGATCGGTGAAAGATCAGACAGGGTGCAAACGCAAATGTAACTCATTAAGGATACTAACGAGGACATGAGATAACGGGTCCCTGAGAGTTGAGCCCATTGGCTGTGGGAACATTTCAGCGATGGGGCAGGTGAAGCTGAGAGAAGTTTATCCCCGTTTTGTTCGAGAGCCTGATGGCCGAACCTCGCGAAGCAAGGTCCGAGGCTCCCTGATGGCACCCGCGGGTGGTGGGGGGGGGTCCCTGACGATGGACGCTGCTCTCCTGCGACGGCGTTTCATACGGTTGTGGCCAGCGGTGCGGTAGGGCGTCCGCCAGCTTTTTGTAGGTGTTTCCGTTCGAGGGCGTCGGTGTTCCCGCACCAGGCCGCGGTGCAGCCGGTCGGCACACTCTCCACCGCACATCTACAGGATCTGCACCATCTGCTCATGCGGCCGTCCGCCACCTGCTCCCATCGCTTCATTTGACCCTGATCGGGGTGGGGGTTGCTACACCTTGCCCAAGGGTGACCTGCAGGCTAGCGGAGGGAAGGAGCACCCTACGCCTCCTTTGGTAGAGACGTAGCTCCACCCCGACACATAAACACAGCAATTTGAATCAAACATTTATTTAATTGTGGTTGAATTTATTTAGCTGTAGTTAAATCGTGGAGTGCGGCATCAAAGGGACTTAGTCTAAATTTTTAGAACGATAGGACACCACAGCACAAAAAAACAGGCCATTTGGCCCTTCTAGTCCGTGCGGAAACTTTACTCCGCTCGTCCCATTGATCTGCACCCAGTCCGTAACCCTCCAGACCTCTCCCATCCAGGTATCTATCCAATTTATTCTTAAAACCCAAGAGTGAGCCTGCATTTACCACGTCAGATGGCAGCTCGTTCCACGCTCCCACCACTCTCTGAGTGAAGAAGTTCCTCCTAATGTTCCCCCTAAAGCTTTCCCCTTTCACCCTAAAACCATGTCCTCTCGTATTTATCGTTCCTAATCTAAATGGAAAGAATCTACTGGCATTTACTGTCTATACCCTCATAATTTTGTAAACCTCTCTCAAATCCCCCCTCATTCCTCTACGCTCCGAGGAACAAAGTCCTAACCCATTCAATCTTTCCCCGTGACTCAGCTCCTGAAAATACATTTCCGATTTCACAGTGAGCGGAAGAGATTTGGGTTTCTCGTCTGCAGGTGGGATCTGACTCAGGATCATTCCCTTGGAAACCGGGAGATGCACTCAGCCCAGTGTCCCCATTCTGAGTGAAATTCCAACACACGTAGGAGGCCTACAGCGCAACACAGGCCCTTCGGCCCACAATGCTGTGCCGAACATGCACTTACTTTAGAAATTACCTCGGGTTGCCCACAGCCCTCTGTTTTTCTAAGCTCATTTCTAACATACAAAGTATTCTTATTATCTAGACCGTACAACCTTGAGACTCGGTTGCTCACAGGCAGTCGCGAAGCCGGGAACCCGAAAAAAAACAATTAAAAATCATTAACGACCAACCCCCAATGCAAGAGGGGAAAAAAAAACAAATCATGCGAACACCGGAAGCAAGGAAAAGCAATGGATTTCAGAACCAAACCGAGTCCTCAGATCCAGCTCCCCAGAGCAGCCTGGAGTAGGCCCCAAAGCCTGAGTAGTCTGTCGATCACGTTAGCGGGGCAAAGCTCGTGAGCACGACACACAGCACCCGGGGGTGGGGTGGGGGGGTGGGGGCAGCCTCACAGGCTCACGCCGCGGAGAGAGGAGGCCCCCAGCCGATCTGGGCCGGCGTTTAAATTGTCCAAATGGCGGACCGTGCCTTGCATTGGGACCCAGGCCCCGCCGCGGGCCTAGTGTTCGCCGCCGAGGGAGCCGTCCGCGACCTCTCCGAATCGGCCCGGCCCCCCAGCGCTATCCGCCCTCGCCCGACCGTTGACATTAACCCAGTAGTTAAGGTCGAAATGACAATAAAAGTGACTTGACTTGACCTGAAGACTACAGACAGCAAGCCGCTGACCACGCAAAAATCTGTCCAACCTTGTCTTAAAATATATTTACTGAGGTAGCCCCCCCCGCCACGCCCCCGTGCTTCGTCGGGCAGAGAGTTCCACAGCTCGAGGACGCACCGGTCAGTAGGTTAAGTGATCGTTGTCATTTGGCTAAAAGGTTAAACCTGTGGCTCGCTGGGGTGGGTTGACTCAGAGGGCCCGTTGCTGTAAGTTAGGGGAGCTCGCTGGTGGGCTGGAGGGAGGAGAGCTAAATCAGCGGTGGGCCGGCGAGAATTCCTCTTCCTTCGCTGACTCGGCGTCGTTGACGGGCTGTGCTTGCGTTTCAGGCGGCCCCCGTGAACCTTCTGATGCAGAACGTCAGGATGCTGAGGTCTCCAGTCCTGTCTCCGAACACCGCCGTGGACTCCTTCAGCCTTCTGCAGAGCGCGGCCCAGCCCGAGCTGGGCTTCATGGAGGAAGACGTCAACACTCCCAAGGTTTGTCTCTTGGCTTTTCTCCCCTTTATTTTAATATAGAAATCTGCGCGCAGAATCGGGGGGGTGGGGGTGCAAAGGAAGGGAAGTTAACGTTGCCGGGCTCTGCCTTGCCTGCCGAGTACTCCGTCACCCCCCTCTGGTCAGGTCGCTTTCTGCTCCGCACCGAGCGAGACAACGGGCGGTTTCGCGTTGGGACCAGTGTCTACGGCGCGCGCCGTCTTCGCGCTGTACAGCTGAAGGGGAATTGTCAGAGGAGGGGCCCCGGCCCGAAACGTCGGCTGCTCGTTCGCTGCCTGAGCTCCTCCAGAGCTCCGTCTGGGTGTCTTTCGGGTTTCCAGCATCTCTCGTGTTCGAGGACCTTGCGTTGGGAGGTACCTTTGTAAATGGTTCAGCACAGACTGGATGCGCTGAAGGGTCTCTTCCTGCGCTGTGGTTTCCTCCGACTCTGCACCGTCTGCACGGACTGTCCTCTTGTGCATCTGTGACCGAGTCAATGATAACTTGGTGCTGGGCCTCCTGTACGTACAGACATTCCCAGAGCGTCACAACTTCGTGCTGGGCCTCCTGTACGTACAGACATTCCCCGAGCGACACAACTTCGTGCTGGGCCTCGTGTACGTACAGACATTCCCCGAGCGTCACAACTTCGTGCTGTGCCTCCGGAACGTACAGACATTCCCCGAGCGTCACAACTTCGTGCTGGGCCTCCGGAACGTACAGACATTCCCCAAGCGTCACAACTTCGTGCTGGGCCTCCTGTATGTACAGACATTCCCCGAGCGTCACAACTTCGTGCTGGGCCTCCTGTACGTACAGACATTCCCCGAGCATCACAACTTCGTGCTGGGCCTCGTGTACATACAGACATTCCCCGAGCGTCACAACTTCGTGCTGGGCATCGTGTACGTACAGACATTCCCCGAGCGTCACAACTTCGTGCTGGGCCTTGTGTACGTACAGACATTCCCCGAGTGTCACAACTTCGTGCTGGGCCTCCGGAACGTACAGACATTCCCCAAGCGTCACAACTTCGTGCTGGGCCTCGTGTACGTACAGACATTCCCCGAGCGTCACAACTTCGTGCTGGGCCTCCGGAACGTACAGACATTCCCCGAGCGTCACAACTTCGTGCTGGGCCTCGTGTACGTACAGACATTCCCCGAGAGTCACAACTTCGTGCTGGGCCTCGTGTACGTACAGACATTCCCCGAGTGTCACAACTTCGTGCTGGGCCTCCTGTACGTACAGACATTCCCCGAGCATCACAACTTCGTGCTGGTTGTGGGAAGGGTTCAGTGTCGGGGTGAGTGACGTTATCGGCCTTTAGGACTGACCCACAGGGTGTGGGAAGGGTTCAGTGTTGGGGTGAGTGACGTTATCGGCCCTTAGGACTGACCCACAGGGTGTGGGAAGGGTTCAGTGTCGGGGTGAGTGACGTTATCGGCCCTCAGGACTGACCCACAGGGTGTGGGAAGGGTTCAGTGTCGGGGTGAGTGACGTTATCGGCCCTCAGGATTGACCCACAGGGTGTGGGAACCGTTCAGTGTTGGGGTGAGTGACGTTATCGGCCCTTAGGACTGACCCACAGGGTGTGGGAAGGGTTCAGTGTCGGGGTGAGTGAGGTTATCGGCCCTCAGGACTGACCCACAGGGTGTGGGAAGGGTTCAGTGTCGGGGTGAGTGACGTTATCGGCCCTTAGGACTGACCCACAGGGTGTGGGAAGGGTTCAGTGTCGGGGTGAGTGACGTTATCGGCCCTCAGGACTGACACACAGGGTGTGGGGACCGTTCAGTGTCGGGGTGAGTGAGGTTATCGGCCCTCAGGACTGACCCACAGGGTGTGGGAAGGGTTCAGTGTCGGGGTGAGTGACGTTATCGGCCCTCAGGACTGACCCACAGGGTGTGGGAAGGGTTCAGTGTCGGGGTGAGTGAGGTTATCGGCCCTCAGGACTGACCCACAGGGTGAGGGTACCTTGGGCCATATCCACTACTCTTCCATTCCAGGGCATTGGTCTTTCCATACCAGTCTGTATTGCAGCCGGTCGATACGCTCTCCACCACACAGATACAGAAGTTTATCAAAGTTTTGGATGTTATGCCAAATCTGCACAGACTCCTAAGAAAGTAGAGGCACTACCGTGCTTTCTTTATAACAGCACTTACGTACTGGCCTGAGGACAGGGCCTCTAAAATGAGGAATTTAAAGTTTCTGACTGATTTCCTCCTCTTGAGGTCAATAATTAGCTCCTTGGTCTTGCTGACAGTGAGTGAGAGGTTGGCACCACTCTGCCAGATCTTCAGTCTCCCCCCCCTAAGGGCTGATCCGTCCCCACCTTGGCGTTTGTTGTCAGCAAACTTGAATGTGGCGTCGGAGGTGTAAGCGTAAAGCGAGTCGAGCGGACGCCGGCCCTGGGGTGCACCTGCGCTGTCGGAGGTCGGGGAGGAGATTTCGGTTGCCGATCCAGACCGACTGGGGTCTGCGGGTGAGGGAGCCCAGGGAGGTATCGAGGCCAAGGGGAGAGTTTTGGGAGGGTGACGGTGTGGAGTGCCGAACTGTAGACAGTGAAGAGCACCTTCACGGTCCGGAATGTTCCAGGGTGAGTGAGGAGCCAATGAACTGGCCTGTTGTTGTTTTTTTGTAATTTTTTTTTTTAATTGAAGTTTGTCATCAAACAAACATTTCCGTAAGATGTATTTCAGACATTGTACATATGTATCATATAATCATATATGTCACAAATCTCTGCGAAGTATTTGAGGTATACACTTATAGAAAAGAGTGGAAAGAAAGAGCAAGCAAAAGGAAAGAACTATGTACAAGTAGGGAGTGATCTTTTTTTTTAACAACAAATTCATTGATTTGTGAGAATAAAATCAGGCCTAGGAGGCATTATGTAGTTAAATAATTTTTCCCAGTATGAATGAAATTGTTCTAGTTTATGATTAACAGATGCTGTTACCTTCTCCATTTTGTAAATGTCCATTGTAATTTCCATCCATGCATTTAAAGTTGGGCTCTCTTGTGATAACCATTTCCTAGTAAGAGTCTTTTTACCAGCCACCAGTAGTATATTTATTAAATATTTATCTCTTTTCAACCATTCTTGAGGTATACATCCAACATATATGGTCTCACTCTCCAAGGGTATTTCACATTTAAAGATATCTTGTAGGGCATTGTGTGTCCCCCTCCAACAGTCTTTGATAACAGGGCAGTCCCAAAAAATTATGATCATGATTTGCATTTTGATTTCCACAATTTCTCCAGCAAACAGGGAGGTTACTATCACAATGGGATTTCTGAGAGGGTGTAATAAAATATCTTATCAAGTTTTTCCATCCAAACTCCCTCCATTTCCGTGAACTGGTACACTTCCATTGATACCTCCATATTGTTGTCCGTTCTTCCTCAGATATCATTATCCCTCCTTCCTTCTCCCATTTTGTTTCAATGTATGAAGTCGAATGTGTTTTAAGATTTGACAACCCCTTGTACATGTTTGAAATGATTCCGCTTCCGTGATCTGAATTGTATGTTTTCCTAAAGAGCTTGTGGTTGACCTGTGGTGACGAGGTGGGGGGGGCGGGGGGGGGGAGGACATTAGCGTGAATCTCATGATGGGGTGGGCTCTTGAACTGACAGCCAGAATCAGAATCAGGTTTTATTACCACTGACATGCGTCGTGAAATTTGTTAACTTTACGGCAGCAGTACAATGCAATACTTGATAATATAGGGAAAAAATTTAAAAATTACATCAATTATGTGTGTGTGTGGGGTCCGTGAGTCTCGCGAGACCATGGATCTGCGTCCTCTCCAGGGCGCAGGCCTGGGCAGGGTTGTACGGGAGACCGGCAGTTGCCCGAGCTGCGAGTCTCCCCTCTCCAGGCCACCGATGTTGTCCATGGGAAGGGCAGGGGCCGATACAGCTCGGCACCGGTGTCGTCTCAGGAGTTGCCAGAACGAGGTTGAAGGCAATGTTGGACTGCCTCAGGGACTCCAGCTCTGGATTTGTCCTCAGGGTTCACTCCCGAAGCCTTTCCCATGAGTGGGTGTGCCCGCGAGGTTTGAAATCAGAGTTTTCCCTCTCTCAGATGGACTGCCTTCCCAGGCTGACGAGCCCC
This sequence comes from Hemitrygon akajei, assembly GCF_048418815.1. Lineage (NCBI taxonomy): Eukaryota > Metazoa > Chordata > Chondrichthyes > Myliobatiformes > Dasyatidae > Hemitrygon > Hemitrygon akajei. The sequence goes on from NC_133149.1 coordinate 50,131,209, forward strand.
ATCTACCCGAAGGTCTGGTTTTAAAGCGCCAGGACCCGCCTTCGCCCCTTCTCCTGTCAGTAGAAACAGTTCCGCCGGGCTTAGAGGCTGAGCCACGCGAGAAGGCCGGGAGCTGGACTTGGTTGTCAGGGGCTGTTTGAGACGCAGGCCGTGAGGAGCACTTTCAGGTAGTGGGAGCTTGTCCCCACCACCACTCCTCGCCCTGACAACCTCGGAACCATATGTGTATATTAAATCGTTAAAATAAGTCGTGCAAAAAACATAGTTTTTTAAAAAAAGGTAGTGAGGGAGTGTTCGTGAGTTCAGTGTCCATTCAGAAATCGGATGGCGGAGGGGAAGAAGCTGTTCCTGAATCGCTGAGTGTGTGTCTTCAGGCTCCTGTACCTCCTCCCTGATGGCGGAGGGGAAGAAGCTGTTCCTGAATCGCTGAGTGTGTGTCTTCAGGCTCCTGTACCTCCTCCCTGATGGCGGAGGGGAAGAAGCTGTTCCTGAATCGCTGAGTGTGTGTCTTCAGGCTCCTGTACCTCCTCCCTGATGGCGGAGGGGAAGAAGCTGTTCCTGAATCGCTGAGTGTGTGTGTCTTCAGGCTCCTGTACCTCCTCCCCGATGACGGAGGGGAAGAAGCTGTTCCTGAATCGCTGAGTGTGTGTCTTCAAGCTCCTGTACCTCCTCCCCGATGGCGGAGGGGAAGAAGCTGTTCCTGAATCGCTGAGTGTGTGTCTTCAGGCTCCTGTACCTCCTCCCTGATGGCGGAGGGGAAGAAGCCGTTTCTGAATCGTTGAGTGTGTGCTTTCAGGCTCCTGTACCTCCTCCCCGATGGCGGAGGGGAAGAAGCTGTTCCTGAATCGCTGAGTGTGTGTCTTCAGGCTCCTGTACCTCCTCCCTGATGGTAACAATGAGAAAAGGGCTTGCCCTGGGTGCTGGGGGTCCTTACTGATGGACGCTGCCTTTCCGAGACATCGCTCCCTGAAGATGTCCTGGGTGCTCCAGAGGTGACACCCATGATGGAGCTGACTCATTTTGCAACTTCCTGCAGCTTCTTTCAGTCCTGTGCAGTTGCTCCCCCACCCACCCCCCATACCAGACAATGAGGCAGCCAGTCCGAATTCTCTGTTTTCGGTGACGAACCAAATCTCCTGGAAATCCTGATGAAATATAGCCGCTGCCTTTGCCTTCCCTATCACTGCGTCGATGTATTGGGACCAGGCTCGATCCTCAGGAACTGCAAGGGCCATGAAGCTGCTCACTCTCTCCACTTCTGATCCCTCTGCGGGGATTGGTGTGTGTTCCCTCCCCGTCCTACCCTCCCCGAAGTCCGCAATCAGCTCTTTGGTCTTGCCGGCGTTGAGCGCCGGGTTGTCGCTGCGACACCACTCCACCAGCTGGTCCGTCTCGCTCCCGTACGCCCTCTCATCTCCAGCGGAGATTCTGCCGTCTCATCAGCAAATTTAGAGATGGCGTTTGAGCCGAGCCTAACCGCACAGAGGAAGACGGAAGCGCCGAGGGGAACGCGGAAGGCGAGGGAGCTTTCATCTCCGGAGGAGGAGTCGGCGGGACCCGCCCCTCGCTGTGGCGGGAGGGCGGGCCCCTGCGTTGTGTCAGAGGAGGATCACTGAACTACCTCGGATGTGGAGGCACGGGGTTGAATAGCCGCTTTGTCAGCTGACTGATGAATGAGGGAGGGACTGCGACCAGGAAGCAGTCGGTATTTCAAACCCATGAGCTGCGATCTCCACTTAATTACACTTTCAAAGTAGAGACGCTGACTCCACCTCAGTCGCTCGCACGTTGACGCCGTTCTTTCCACATGAAATGGCAGAGTCTGCTGTGGGTAATTCACCCTGCCGAGCGGCAGAGTTTACAACGTGATGGTGCGTGCTCCGAGCAGAGGTTTATCGAGCTGATAACGGAGCAGTTTCAACCCTGTAAACAGGAAGTGCTGTGTTGGTAAATTGCTACCGCCGTGTTGTTGTGGTTCACCCTCTGACGTACTCCCTCTGAAGTATCTTCATGACCCGCTGTCGTCAAGTGCTCTGGGAAGACAGCAAAGAAACCTCGCGCCGCACGCCCTCCGCGCAGATCTAATCGTCGCATCAGTGCATCGGAGCGGAAAGCAACAGCAGGACGCAGGATGGAAGTGTTGAGAGCGCAGTGCAGGCAGACCACAGGAGCGGCATAGGCGTGAGGTCAAGGGTCTCTCTGAAGAACGGTCGGGCTGAGAGGCAGCTCCTTCGTCCAGGCCTCTGAACTCCCGGCCGCATCGTATTCAAAGTGTCGCTGATTAATCTGTTCCGTGCCTTACAATATTTAATATTGATGCACTTTAGTTTGACCTTTATGTGTGATTCATCTGGAGATTTTATCCTTGCTGCTATGAGTTATCGTGTGTCATCAGTACACCCTGGCTCCAAGAAACGTTGCCTTGTTTCTATATACGTTATATACATGTATGTAATTACATGGCATTAAACTTGACTCAACTTCATCTCACTGGCGCAAGTGCTCTGCACAGCAGTCTTACAGCGGCAGGAGAGAAGCTGTCCGTCCCTTTCTCTGTCAAACGATCCAGTAACTTGTCCCGCCAGCTAACGGTTGCGGAGAGAGCAGGTACAGGCAGCCCCCCCCTGGTTTCTCGAACGTTCGCTGTACGACACGGCTCGCTGTCACGGAAGACCTACATTAGTACCCGTTCTCGCTAACCGAAGAGGATTTTCGCTTTTACCGGGGAAAAAGACGCCCGCTTTGTACGTGTGTTTACCCCGAGAAAGACTACCCTGACCGTGAAGCCTTGTGCGGGCAGTTGTGTGCGCAAGCGTGTACGCGCGTGTACGTGTACGTGCATATGCGAGTACATCCGTCGGCGTGTACGTGCCGATTCTTTTTTCCCCCACATCGATTTTGGCTCGCTGTCTTCCCGATTTTGATAAGTGAAACTACACTGTACATACGTTATTTCTACTTTATATAGGCTGTGTATTTAGCATTTCATTCCTGCTGTTATTTTAGGTTTTATGTGTTATTTGGTAGGTTATTTTTTTTGGGGGTCTGTGGGACGCTCAGTAATTTTCCCCATACAAATTAACGGCAATTGCTTCTTCGCTTTCCGACATTTCGGCTCGCGGACGGTTCCGCAGGAGCGCTCTCCCTTCGGATAGCGGGGGGAAACCTGCAGTTGGGTTGACGGAAGGGAGGGAACGGGGGAGCTGCTTCCCAAAGCAGAGCCGCCGGGAACGCAGCAGCCGAGGTGAGAAGGTCTGGCCGGACGGAGTGCGGTTCGAGTCCTCCGCAGGGCTGCCAGGCAGGGAGACTCGCGATCGCAGTTCGGAGCTCCTTGGGAGCGGCTGCGCAGGTCGATGAGACTGCTGGCCAGCCTTATCGGACGCCCGAGGCACTGAGGACGTTACGTTGCAACTTTATGAAACTTTGGCCGGGCCACGCCTGGAGTACCGCTTACGTTTGAGGCCACGCGGAGGAGGGGTTGCGGAAGGGCTTCAGCAGGACTGCAGGACAAGGGCAGATCGGAGGTGTCAGTGTGGCAGATGAACGGGGGAACTATGGAGCCATGAGGGAGGAGCTGGCCAAAGTTGACTGGACGGATAGCCTAGCAGAAAAGACAGTGGAACAGCAATGGCAGGTATTCTTGGGAATAATACACAAGGTGCAAAATCAGTTCATCCCCCAGAGAAGGAAGGATTCAAAGGGGGGAAAGGGGCCTCAGTGGTTGACAAAGGAAGTCAGAGATTGCATAGCATTAAAGAAAAGGAAATATGACAGAGCTAAGGTGAGTGGGAGGACAGATGATTGGGAAGTTTTTAAGGAACAACAGAACTTAACTAAAAAGACAATACGGGGAGAAAAAATGAGGTACGAATGCAAGCTAGCCAGGAATATAAAGGAAGATAGCATAAGCTTTTTTAGGTATGTGAAGAGAAAGAAGATAGTTAAGAACAACGTTGGGCCCTTGAAGAATGAATTGGGTGAAATTGTTATGGGAAACAGAGAAATGGCAGAAGAATTTAATGAGTACTTTAGATCTGTTTTCACTAAGGAAGACACAAGCAGTCTCCCAGATGTATCGATGGGCCAAGGACATAGGGTAACAGAGGAAATGAAACAGATTGACATTCGGAAGGAAACGGTGATGAGAAGACTGATGGGACTGAAGGCTGACAAATCCCCAGGTCCAGATGGTCTGCACCCTAGGGTTCTAAAGGAGGTGGCCCTGGAAATTGCGGATGCATTGGTAATCATTTTCCAATGTTCCTTAGATTCAGGATCAGTTCCTGAGGATTGAAGAATGGCTAATGTTATCCCACTTTTTAAGAAAGGAGGGAGGGAGAAAACCGAGAACTATCGACCTGTCAGCCTGACATCGGTGGTGGGAAAGATGCTAGAGTCCATTATTAAGGATGAAATAGTGGCATATCTAGATAACAGTGATAGGATTGGGCCGAGCCAGCATGGATTTACCAAGTGTAAATCATGCTTGACTAATCTGTTGGAGTTTTTCGGGGATGTAACCAGGAAGTTAGACGGGGGAGATCCAGTGGATGTAGTGTACCTCGATTTTCAGAAGGCATTTGATAAGGTCCCACATAGAAGATTGGTGGGTAAAATCAAAGCTCAGGGCATCGGGGGGAAGGCATTGACATGGATAGAAAACTGGTTGGCAGATAGAAAGCAAAGGGTAGCGGTGAATGGGTGTTTCTCGGAATGGCAGGTGGTGACTAGTGGGGTGCCACAGGGCTCGGTATTGGGACCACAGCTGTTTACCATTTACGTTAACGATTTGGATGAAAGCATTGAGAATAACATCAGCAAATTTGCTGATGATACTAAACTGGGTGGCAGTGTGACATGTGATGAGGATGTTAGGAGAATTCAGGGTGACTTGGATAGGCTGGGTGAGTGGGCAGATACTTGGCAGATGGCATTTAATGTGAATAAGTGTGAGGTTATCCACTTTGGGAGTAAAAACAGGAAGGCAGATTATTATCTGAACGGTGCAGGGTTGGGTAAGGGAGAAATACAAAGAGATCTCGGAGTCCTTGTTCATCAGTCACTGAAGGTGAATGAGCAAGTGCAGCAGGCAGTGAAGAAGGCTAATGGAATGTTGGCCTTTATTACAAAGGGAATTGAGTACAAGAGCAAGGAAATCCTCTTGCATTTGTACAGAGCCCTGGTGAGACCACACCTGGAGTATTGTGTACAGTTTTGGTCTCCAGGGTTAAGGACGGACATCCTGGCTGTAGAGGAAGTGCAGCGTAGATTCACGAGGTTAATTCCTGGGATGTCTGGACTGTCTTACGGAGAGAGGTTAGAGAGACTGGGCTTGTACACGCTGGAATTAAGGAGATTGAGAGGGGATCTGATTGAAACATATAAGATTATTAAGGGATTGGACAAGATAGAGGCAGGAAATATGTTCCAGATGCTGGGAGAGTCCAGTACCAGAGGGCATGGTTTGAGAATAAGGGGTAGGTCATTTAGGACAGAGTTAAGGAAAAATTTCTTCTCCCAGAGAGTTGTGGGGGTCTGGAATGCACTTCCTCGGAAGGTAGTGGAGGCCAATTCTCTGGATGCTTTCAAGAAGGAGCTAGATAGGTATCTTATGGATAGGGGAATCGAGGGATATGGGGACAAGGCAGTAACCGGGTATTGATATTGATTGATCAGCCATGATCTCAAAATGGCGGTGCAGGCTCGAGGGGCCGAATGGTCTACTTCTGCACCTATTGTCTATTGACTCAGCCGGGCGCTGTCGCGAGAGGCGGAAGCAACTTGGGTTGTTTCCTCCGGCGAGATCTGATAAAGAGGTTTGCGAGATCACGAGCGGCCCTGATAAAGGGAGGATCTGTTTCCCGGGACTGGAACGTCTAACCCCAGGGGGCAGGCATTGGAGGTGAGAGGGGGTAGGTTCGGGGGGGGGGGGGGAACGTCAGGGGTAAGTTTTTGACTCACAGAGAGTCACGGATGCCTGGATTGCATTGCCTGGTGTGGTGGTAGAGGCAAATGCATTAGCGGCTTTTGAGAGACGTTGGGATAGGCAGATAGGATGTGAGGAAGATGGAGAGATACGGACAGCGTTTCTGTGTTTTGGATTTGCTTTATAGCTGGGTCAGCACAACGTTGTGGGCCGAATGTCCCATTCCTGAGCTGTACTCTTCTGCATTCTATGTTTAGAGAGGAACTTCAGTGATTTCCTTCCCGCTGAGGCTACGTCCACACTAGGCCGGATAAATCCGTAACCAAAGCTTTTTCTCTTCGTTTTTACACCCCCATCCCCAACCCCCATCCACACTGAAACGGCGCTTTCACCCCCCCCGAAACAGGAGCTTTTCAGAAACGCTCTCCAGGGTGGGTAATTTTGAAAACGCCGCTCGGGCAGATCAGTGTGGACGGGGTAACCGGAGAAATCTGAAAACGCTGTCAGACGGCAGCGCGCCATTTCATTGTTTTCCTGAACGCAACCTAACCATTTCAGAACAGACGGCAACGAGACTGAAGCCAGAAGAGTTAGAAATGTACTCACCAAATACTTTGACCCATAACTTACTGAATAAATAAGTATACTCACTTTGCCCCGTTTCCTGTCCTTGCTCGTATGAACGTGGTTTCCCTATTTATGCAAGTACTTCTCTGACAATAGATGTGTAACATTTTATGGAAATACAAGATAACACTGATGCGGACATGTTTTACACATTTAACAAGGTGCTTTATTAATGCAACAGAGTCAGTCAGTTTTTCAATGTACGTTGTCAGCCGGGTCAATCTGTCCGTGAACTCCCTGTCGGTTGCCTCCGTACACTTCAGTATTTTTAGTTTTAAGTCCTCCTGTGCGAGAGCCAACAGCTGCCCGTCGTTTAAGTTTTTCTAGTCTGTAACTGAACAAACGCGCACTTCCACGGCGAGATTCGACAACAAACACGTCGCTTGTTTTCGGTAGATGCGTCGTGCGCACGCGCAGGAGGAGGGGATTCGCCGAAATATCCGTTTCAGTGTGGACAGAGATATTTTTAAAAACGCATTAGTGTGGACGCCTGTCGTTTTTTTACGCGAAACTGGCGTTTTGAAAATAATCCGGTCCACTGTGGATGTAGCCTGAGAGGGCAGGTGGGTAGGAGATGGACAGCTGGGTTGGATTTTGTATGGCAGTTTGAAAATATCTCCAAGAAAATAAACCTACGTTTTCCTCTCAGTTCTCCTGGCCACCTTCCCGATACCAATCCTGGCAATAATACAGGTTCCATTCCCGATGTCATCAAACCTCTTCAGAGCCGGGCAGAGACTCTGAGATGGAACAGGACGGAAAGTACGGTCAGGGACGGGAACGGAGAGACTCTGAGATAGAACAGGACAGAAAGTACGGTCAGGGACGGGAACGGAGAGACTCTGAGATAGAACAGGACGGAAAGTACGGTCAGGGACGGGAACGGAGAGACTCTGAGATGGAACAGGACGGAAAGTACGGTCAGGGACGGGAACGGAGAGACTCTGAGATAGAACAGGACAGAAAGTACGGTCAGGGACGGGAACGGAGAGACTCTGAGATGGAACAGGACAGAAAGTACGGTCAGGGACGTGAACGGAGAGACTCTGAGATGGAACAGGACAGAAAGTACGGTCAGGGACGGGAACGGAGAGACTCTGAGATGGAACAGGACAGAAAGTACGGTCAGGGACGGGAACGGAGAGACTCTGAGATAGAACAGGACGGAAAGTACGGTCAGGGACGGGAACGGAGAGACTCTGAGATGGAACAGGACAGAAAGTACGGTCAGGGACGGGAACGGAGAGACTCTGAGATGGAACAGGACAGAAAGTACGGTCAGGGACGGGAACGGAGAGACTCTGAGATGGAACAGGACAGAAAGTACGGTCAGGGACGGGAACGGAGAGACTGAGATGGAACAGGACAGAAAGTACGGTCAGGGACGGGAACGGAGAGACTCTGAGATGGAACAGGACAGAAAGTACGGTCAGGGACGGGAACGGAGAGACTCTGAGATGGAACAGGACAGAAAGTACGGTCAGGGACGGGAACGGAGAGACTCTGAGATGGAACAGGACAGAAAGTACGGTCAGGGACGGGAACGGAGAGACTGAGATGGAACAGGACAGAAAGTACGGTCAGGGACGGGAACGGAGAGACTCTGAGATGGAACAGGACAGAAAGTACGGTCAGGGACGGGAACGGAGAGACTCTGAGATGGAACAGGACAGAAAGTACGGTCAGGGACGGGAACGGAGAGACTCTGAGATGGAACAGGACAGAAAGTACGGTCAGGGACGGGAACGGAGAGACTCTGAGATGGAACAGGACAGAAAGTACGGTCAGGGACGGGAACGGAGAGACTCCGAGATGGAACAGGACAGAAAGTACGGTCAGGGACGGGAACGGAGAGACTCCGAGATGGAACAGGACAGAAAGTACGGTCAGGGACGGGAACGGAGAGACTCCGAGATGGAACAGGACAGAAAGTACGGTCAGGGACGGGAACGGAGAGACTCTGAGATGGAACAGGACAGAAAGTACGGTCAGGGACGGGAACGGAGAGACTCTGAGATGGAACAGGACAGAAAGTACGGTCAGGGACGGGAACTTGGGGCCGCCTGTTGGGAGTCCGTGCGTGAGATTTAGATTTCAGGTTGGCTGACAGGGAGCTCACCCCCGGACTGGGTTTGGAAAGAGTGTTGATGGGTTGTGTCTGCAGAGCCGAGGGGGAGTACGTGACGAGGCACAGTGGGCGTTACTCCCTCGGAAGCCGGAGGCTGGGAGAGGAAGTGATTTAGACACAGCGGTTGCTTAATGCTGAGAGTGCGGAGGAAGCCTGCTCAGTGCTTCCAGAATCTTCTGTCGGAGCTCTTCTTCCTGAACGGCAGGGTGACTCCCTGTTCAGAACATTTTGTTACAGGCGCTTTGCCTTCTGTGGTGACTCACTGTCCCTCTCCACGCTCACATTAACCACGGCACTTCTCGGCTGTTAAACCACTGTGGGGTTGTCATTACTGCGAACAAATGCTGGCAGCTCTCAGCGGGTCAGAAAGCACAATCCTTTCAAGTCAATTACAGCTGCTGACTCGCATGATCACGAACGTTAACTCTTCGTGGCGGCTGCCTGACTCCCACCGACTCCCACCCCTTCTTGCGGGCCGCGTGATTTCCGTGATTCCCCCCGGGAAGTGACACTGGCCAAGGGGTCATACAGCAGGGAGGCAGCCCTTTGGCCCGTCTGGTCCCTGTTACCCCCCCTGAACCGGTCTCAGCTCCCCGCGGTTGGCCCCGTAGTTCTCTGAACCTCCTGCGCACCGGTAGGGGGGGTGTAGATAAATAAACAGAGAGAGGCGGAAGGCGTGCAGAATTCGGGGACGCCTGTGCTGTGTCTCAATTCTTCCTATCGCTTGCACGGTTTATCTTCTTCTCCCGCGCGTCGGATGTTCGTCGCCTTGGTTTCCCGCGGAGTCTGTCGCGTCCCTTTGTTTCATGGGTGGACGCCTGCAAGAAGGCGGGTCTCCAGGCTGTTGATGGTATACAGCCGGCCTCTCCTTTTCCGCGGATCGGGAAAACCCGGAAGTTCTCTCTCCAGCACTCGTCGTTCGAGCATGTGCTGTCTATTTTTTCTTGTGTTTATTCCCTAAACAATACGGCATGACAACTATCTACATAGCATTTACATTGTATTGGGTGTTATAAGTAATCTAGAAATGACTTAAAAATACAGGCAGTCCCCGGGTTATGAACGAGTTCCGTTCCTGAGTCCGTCTTTAAGTCGGATTTGAAGTCGGAGCAGGTACATCCGGTATTATTTAGCGTCTGTTAGTCAAACGTTTGTCTTAGTATATAGTACATATTTTACCTTTCTATGCATATAAAACACTTAAGAAACATAAGTATTTCAATAATTAAACCACTGCGTTGCTTAGTAATAATTGTAGCTTTCATCGGGGCAGGTCCTTTCACATTCTCCATTAAAATTGTTCAGATCGTTGACCAACTGTAGCCTAATGCTTTTCCAATGACCGATGGCGTTTCACCTCTTTCCCATCGCTTTATTACTTCCACCTTATTTTCAATCGCGATCGTGATTATTTTCGAGAACAGAAACACCGCGGATTCAGAGCTGCGCCACCAGGTCCTAAGGTCCACATGTTAAATAAAGTCCGGGGTTCCGCTGGGTCCTAAAGACCACCGCAGTGAAACATGTTAAATACGGGTCTTCAGCATCCGCGAGTTTTGGTATCTGCGGTGCGGGGGGGGGGGGGTGTGGTCCTGGAACCAATCCCCCGCAGATAAGGAGGGCCGACTGTACATACTTCGATAACAAGTTTAAACTCTGAGCTTTCTGAACGAGCAATTTGTCGTCACTTATTTGTTGTTGTTGAGCTGTTCAGTCGAGTCGGACTCTTCGTGATCTCGTAGGGTTTTTGTGGCAAAGATACGGAGGTAGCTTGCCGGGCCTTTCTTCCCCACAGACCCTGCTGCTGCCCGGGCTGGGTTTTGAACTCAGGACCACCTGCCTCGCAGTCCAGGCCAATCTCGTCGCACCACCAGCCGATTTATAGTCGATTATTGTCGTGTACTCGTGCCGTAGGTCAGCAAACGTCAGGACCTGTGCCAGCGGATTTTAAAGTCGATTCTGATGGCCACAGAAAACTACAGCTCAGGAGCAGGCCCTTCAACCCGTCACGTCCGTGCTGAACCGTCCAAACTCCCGTCAGCCCGCACCGGGACCGTACCCCTCCTGCACGGAGTTGAAACGGAGCTGGCCGCTCGTTTCACGCTCTCACTGCCCTCCGAGTGAAGACGTCTCCCCCCTCGTGACCCACTCTCTTCACCCACGACCTCTGGTTGTAGCGCCACCCACCCTCGACGGAAAAAGCCTGCTCGCGCTTACCCCATCTGTACCCCTCATGATTTTACATGCCCCCATCAAATCTCCTCTCAATCTTCCACGCCCCAAGGAATAAAGTCCTGACCTACTCAGGCTTCTCCAAATTGGATTTGGTTTGTTACTGTCACAAGACCGAGCAGCGGACTTAGGTTGTCCAGCCCATCGAGTCTGAACGGTGTCTGATTACTCTCTGAATGGTGTCTGATTACTCTCTGAATGGTGTCAAGTTAGGAAAAGGGGGAAGTACAACGAGATCCAGGTGTCCTTGTACATCAGTCGCTGAAAGTCAGCACGCAGGTACAGCAGGCAGTGAAGAAAGCTAATGGCATGTTGGCCTTCAGAACAAGGGGAGTTGAGTACAGGAGCAAAGAGGTCCTTCTGCAGCTGTACAGGGCCCTGGTGAGACCACACCTGGAGTATTGTGTGCAGTTCTGGTCTCCAGATTTGAGGAAGGACATTCTTGCTATTGAGGGAGTGCAGCGTAGGTTCACGAGGTTGATTCCTGGGATGGCGGGACTGTCATATGTTGAAAGATTGGAGCGACTGGGCTTGTATACACTGGAATTTAGAAGGATGAGAGGGGATCTGATTGAGACATATAAGATTATTAAGGGATTGGACACGCTGGAGGCAGGAAGCATGTTCCCGCTGATGGGTGAATCCAGAACCAGAGGCCACAGTTTAAGAATAAGGGGTAGGCCATTTAGAACGGAGTTGAGGAAAAACTTTTTCACCCAGAGAGTTGTAGATCTGTGGAACGCTCTGCCCCGGAAGGCAGTGGAGGCCAATTCTCTGGATGCTTTCAAGAGAGAGTTAGATAGAGCTCTTATAGATAGCGGGGTCAAGGGATATGGGGAGAGGGCAGGAACGGGGTTACTGATTGTGGATGATCAACCATGATCACAGTGAATGGCGGTGCTGGTTCAAAGGGCTGAATGGCCTACTCCTGCCCCTATTGTCTGTTGTCTTTGCCACTTATCTTGCATGATGTGTGCACGCACATCACACGGTACCTCGAGATAGTCCGAGACTTCATAAAAAATATGAGAAGAGTGCAGAATGAAAGGGGGCAACAGGAGGTGCGGGGTAGGTTGTGAGGGCAGGAAGCCATCCTGTGGGACAGGGGGGACACGAAGCCTTTCGATCCGTGCATCGAGGCAGCACGGGGGGGGTGGGGAGGCAGTGAGGGGGCAAGGTCAGAACGACGCAGACAAGCTGAGGCAGCGGGTCCACCTGACCGTAACCAGGGGGCCGCCCGGTCGTTTATAACAGCGGGGAAGAGGTTCTCCCCGGGCCTGGCGGTACGTGGCTCCGGGGTTTCCGGTGTCTTCGGCCTGCGGGGGAGGGGGGGGGTGGTGGGAGAGAGACCGCCCAGGGTGGGGTGGCTGTCTGACTTCTGGCTACGCAAGCAAAGGGCCGGGTGGGGCGTCGTGGCCGGTTTGCCCTCCCACGCCCGGAGCCCGCAGAGTGCTTAACTGATACCGTACCTGGGTAAACGACTGTACGGGCGCTCGAGGAGCCCAGAAGCCACAAACCTATGGGCCAGCATACAAACGGCGGGCCGAACGGTCGCCTCCCGCGCTAGAAATGATTTTTTTTTTAATTACTTCGCGGGATTTCCCCACGAGGCACGCGAGCCCAGCAGCCCCCGGTTCAGGCCCAGCCGAATCGCAGGACGATTTACAACGACCGGTTACCCTGCTAGCCAGTATGCCTGCGTAGCTCCCAGAGGAAACCCGAGCAGTCTCATCTCAGTTATTTCCTTGTTTCAAAATCAGAAGCCGGTTAACAAATTTCACGACAATAAGCCCTGATTCTGATTATTCAGATGAAGGGCAGAACAGGCCTTTCCAGCTCGCAGTTTATCCCGAGCCTAATCGCGGGACGATTTACAACGACCGGTTAGCATACTGGTCATACTGGTGGAAAATTGGACCACCGGGCAGGAAACCCACACGTTCCCGTGGTGGTGGTGGGTGGGGGGGGGTGGGGTGCGTGGGGAACGTACGAATGACTCGCAGGTGACCGAGAGACACGGGAGCAAAATTAGGCCGTTCGGCCCGTCGACCCCCTTCCGCCGTTTCGCCACGGCCGCTGTTCCGTTTCCCCGCCCGGCCCCGAGTCGAACTGCGAACTCCAACTCCCTGCCGTTGCTACGCCACCCAGCCGACGGGCACTGGGAGCTGTACGGATGAAGGGGGAAGCTCCCTGTAAATCGCCACTTCCCGCCTGAGCAAAACCCCGATTCGGGCAGCCGGTGACCGAGGCCTCGCGGCTCCCGACTAACGCCCCGGTCCGTCTCCGCAGGTAAACGGGTGCCTCCTGGACCCGCTGCCCCCGTCGATACCGAGGAAGGGGTGCCCCCCGACGCCCAGCAACATGATGGAGACGTCGATCGACGAGGGGATAGAGACGGAGGTGGACTCGGAGGAGGACCCCGCCCAGGTCTACGCGTCCTTCCAGGCGATGAGGTGTGGCCAGCGCCGACACACTCTGACCGAAGTCAGCGACCAGCCAGGGGTGCTGCCCAGCACAGGTAGGAAGGGATTGTCCCCCCCGGGAACGCTGAGGGGCCCGAACCAGCAACCCCACAATGGCTCCTGAGCAGGGGGCCGCCAACCTGGGGCCAGCGGACCCCTTCGCTGAGTGGGAGGGGTCCACAGCGTGTAGAAAGGAATCTGACAGGAGAGCAGAGTGGACCGTGGGAGAAAGGGAAGGAGGAGGGACACCAGGGGGAGGTGACAGGTGGGAAAGGTAAAGGACTGGAGAGGAAGGAATCTGACAGCAGAGGAGAGTGGACTGTGGGAGAAAGGGAAGGAGGAGGGACACCAGGGGGAGGTGATGGGTGGGAAAGGTAAAGGGCTGGAGAGGAAGGAATCTGATAGGAGAGGAGAGTGGACCGTGGGAGAAAGGGAAGGAGGAGGGACACCAGGGGGAGGTGATGGGTGGGAAAGGTAAAGGGCTGGAGAGGAAGGAATCTGATAGGAGAGGAGAGTGGACCGTGGGAGAAAGGGAAGGAGGAGGGACACCAGGGGGAAGTGATGGGTGGGAAAGGTAAAGGGCTGGAGAGGAAGGAATCTGATAGGAGAGGAGAGTGGACCGTGGGAGAAAGGGAAGGAGGAGGGACACCAGGGGGAGGTGATGGGTGGGAAAAGTAAAGGGCTGGAGAGGAAGGAATCTGACAGGAGAGGAGAGTGGACCGTGGGAGAAAGGGAAGGAGGAGGGACACCAGGGGGAGGTGATAGGTGGGAAAGGTAAAGGGCTGGAGAGGAAGGAATCTGATAGGAGAGGAGAGTGGACCGTGGGAGAAAGGGAAGGAGGAGGGACACCAGGGGGAGGTGATGGGTGGGAAAAGTAAAGGGCTGGAGGAAGGAATCTGACAGGAGAGGAGAGTGGACCGTGGGAGAAAGGGAAGGAGGAGGGACACCAGGGGGAGGTGATGGGTGGGAAAGGTAAAGGGCTGGAGAGGAAGGAATCTGACAGGAGAGGAGAGTGGACCGTGGGAGAAAGGGAAGGAGGAGGGACACCAGGGGGAGGTGATGGGTGGGAAAAGTAAAGGGCTGGAGAGGAAGGAATCTGATAGGAGAGGAGAGTGGACCGTGGGAGAAAGGGAAGGAGGAGGGACACCAGGGGGAGGTGATGGGTGGGAAAGGTAAAGGGCTGGAGAGGAAGGAATCTGATAGGAGAGGAGAGTGGACCGTGGGAGAAAGGGAAGGAGGAGGGACACCAGGGGGAGGTGATGGGTGGGGAAGGTAAAGGGCCAGAGAGGAAGGAATCTGATAGGAGAGGAGAGTGGACCGTGGGAGAAAGGGAAGGAGGAGGGACACCAGGGGGAGGTGATGGGTGGGAGGGGTAAAGGGATGGAGAGGAAGGAATCTGATAGGAGAGGAGAGTGGACCGTGGAAGAAAGGGAAGGAGGAGGGACACCAAAGGGAGGTGATGGGTGGGAAAGGTAAAGGGCTGGAGAGGAAGGAATCTGATAGGAGAGGAGAGTGGACTGTGGGAGAAAGGGAAGGAGGAGGTACACCAGGGGGAGGTGATGGGTGGGAAAGGTAAAGGGCTGGAGAGGAAGGAATCTGATAGGAGAGGAGAGTGGACCGTGGGAGAAAGGGAAGGAGGAGGGACACCAGGGGGAGGTAATGGGTGGGAAAGGTAAAGGGCTGGAGAGGAAGGAATCTGATAGGAGAGGAGAGTGGACCGTGGGAGAAAGGGAAGGTGGAGGGACACCAGGGGGAGGTGATGGGTGGGAGGGGTAAAGGGATGGAGAGGAAGGAATCTGATAGGAGAGGAGAGTGGACCGTGGAAGAAAGGGAAGGAGGAGGGACACCAGGGGGAGGTGATGGGTGGGAAAGGTAAAGGGCTGGAGAGGAAGGAATCTGATAGGAGAGGAGAATGGACCGTGGGAGAAAGGGAAGGTGGAGGGACACCAGGGGGAGGTGATGGGTGGGAGGGGTAAAGGGATGGAGAGGAAGGAATCTGATAGGAGAGGAGAGTGGACCGTGGAAGAAAGGGAAGGAGGAGGGACACCAGGGGGAGGTGATGGGTGGGAGAGGTAAAGGGCTGGAGAGGAAGGAATCTGACAGGAGAGGAGAGTGTACCGTGGGAGAAAGGGAAGGAGGGGGGACACCAGGGGGAGGTGATGGGTGGGAAAGGAAAAGGGCTGGAGAGGAAGGAATCTGACAGGAGAGGAGAGTGGACCGTGGGAGAAAGGGAAGGAGGAGGGACACCAGGGGGAGGTGATGGGTGGGAAAGGTAAAGGGCTGGAGAGGAAGGAATCTGATAGGAGAGGAGAGTGGACCGTGGGAGAAAGGGAAGGAGGAGGGACACCAGGGGGAGGTGACGGGTGGGGAAGGTAAAGGGCTGGAGAGGAAGGAATCTGATAGGAGAGGAGAGTGGACCGTGGAAGAAAGGGAAGGAGGAGGGACACCAGGGGGAGGTGATGGGTGGGAGAGGTAAAGGGCTGGAGAGGAAGGAATCTGACAGGAGAGGAGAGTGGACTGTGGGAGAAAGGGAAGGAGGAGGGACACCAGGGGGAGGTGATGGGTGGGGAAGGTAAAGGGCTGGAGGGGAAGGAATCTGACAGGAGAGGAGAGTGGACTGCAGACGCTGGAATCCCAGAGCAACACGCATCCACAAGATGCTGGTCAAACTCGGTAGCTCAGGCAGCATCTATGGAGGGGTATAAACAGTGAGCGTTTTAGGCCGAAACCCTTCTTTAGGACTCGGAAGGAAGGGGGAATAAGAGGGAAGGACAATCGAGAAGGCGATAGGTGAAGCCAGTCGGCTGGGGGAGGAATGAAATAAGAAGCGGGGAGGTGATAGGTCGAAAAGGCAGAGGGCTGAAGATGAAGGAATCTGATTGGAGAGGGGAGTGAGACCATGGGAGAAAGGGAAGGAAGCGGAGGGGACACTGGAGGGAGGTGATAGGCCAGTGAGGAGAAGAGGTGGGAGGAGGCCAGAGTGGGGAATTGAAAGAGAGGGAAGGGAAATGTAGGGGGCGGGGAGAAGGGAGGAACTTGATTTTAAGTGCATGTAATTAACCCCACAGGCAAGTAAGGTGCATGGGCAGCACACAGCATAGCCCCAGAACGCCCCCTGTATCTCCAGTGGGTGCAGATTTCCCGTCGTTAACATTTCGATCGGTCTGCTCCCTGCGCGGCTCGACGGAGGCAGCTCCCGGCCGCCGGGGGGGAAGCCCAACGGGAAATGGAGAAGTCCCCAGGTTGTTTGTCGGTGACTGAGCTGTCCGGCTTGGTGGGGTCGGTGTCAAGGGGGCCCGGGGTGGAACTGACCTCTCTGCCTTCGCTCCGGCGCAGGGAAGCTGTACACCGTGGGGGACATTCCGTCCGTGGGGAGCGTCGACGCGGAGTACGAGCTGGGGCTGGCGCGCGGCGAGGACCCGGCGAGGCTGGCCGGCCAGCCCGTGGCCCGGATGACCCCGCCGCTGGCCGGCATCAAGCCCCCCAACCCCGCCATGGAGGCGCTGGCCTCGCAGAAGCGCGAGGTGCAGAACCGGTCCCCGGTCAGCTTCCGCGAGGGCCGGAGAGCCTCGGACACTTCCCTGACGCAAGGTGAGCACCCTGCCCAGCCCGCCTCAACGTCTGCTTCCTCCGTCCAGCAGCGCCGAATTGTTCCTTCAGTTTCTGTACAGATACGGGGCTGCCACCCCCCCGATTCAGACCATACGAGGTGCAGGAACGTAATCTGGCCCTTTAGCCTGTCCAGTCTGCTCCGCCATTCTATCACGGCCCCCACCCGCTTCGGTTCCTGCCCTGACCAGTCGGCGACCTATCGACCTCTGCCTCAAACACGCCCAACGACCTGGCCTGCCCCAAGCTGACCACGGGGCAATTCGCCAGGACCCGCCAGGCCGACCAACACCCCCCCCCCCCCCACGTCTTCCGGCCGCGGGAGGAAACCGGAGGCCCCAGGGGGAAATCCTGACAGCCCGGGGGGGTGGGGGGGGAAGGGCGTAACTATGACGACGGCTGTAAATGCCACCCCTAGCGACCTTTGCCACAGGGATCTACTCAGCGATTCCGGAGCCTTCTCTGACAGACTGTTCGGCCAGTCGGAGTGCGGGAAGCTGGGCCGAACATCGACTTTTCCCGTCTGTTCTGGGGGGGGTGGGCAGGGTCTCCTTTCAATCCGGGCCCTTGTCGGCCGGTCACGAGGGTGTGCAGTAAGGGAAGATTTCCACTCCGGGTCAAGTCTCGGCAAGCCATTTCCGTTCTCACTACAATCTGTGTCCTTGTATGCCTGCTGTTACTGATAACTGCCTTTGTCTCCAGTTAATATAATTTTGAAAATCCCATGATATATTGAAGGGATATTGGACTGTGAGGCCGTGATGAAACGGTGGGGCAGAATAATTTTATGCTCCTGTATCTTGCAGTGCAGAGTTTTGCAAAGTTTTTTTAAAAATTGGACAAAAGCATTCAGGGTATTTTCATCCAGTGTTTCCGTGAGCAGTAAGTGGTCCATTACACAGAAGAAAAAATACACATCAACTGAGAAAATTTATGTATTTATCTTTTTGTTTTTTTTTAACATTGAGATCCAGCGCTGTCCTTGTAGGTGGAGGTGGGAATTGAACCCTGGTCGCTGGTACTGCGCTGGCCGCAACACCACAGCCACCACGGTCGACTGCCTCCCCGCTGCCGCGGCTGGCTGGGGTTGGAACCGCGCGCCTGCTTTGTCACTCCAGAACGGGACACGACTCATGGCGGGGCAGTGCGCGTTGCCGTTTAGAAACGGACTTTAGTGACACCTCTGAGGAGGTCGCGTGAAGCAAAGCCGGTCTGGAAGATTAGAGAGCTAGCAAACGGATGGAGGGGGAGGGAGGGAAAGAGGGAGACTCAGAAGGAGGGAGGGATGGAGATTCAGAGGGAAAGAGGGAGATTCAGAAGGAGGGAGGGAGAGGGATTCAGAGGGAGGGAGGGAGATTCAGAGGGAGGGAGGGAAAGATGGAGATTCAGAAGGAAGGATGGAGATTCAGAGGGAGGTGGGAGATTCAGAGGGAGGGATGGAGATTCAGAGGGAGGGATGGAGATTCAGAGGGAGGTGGGAGATTCAGAGGGAAGGATGGAGATTCAGAGGGAGGTGGGAGATTCAGAGGGAGGGATGGAGATTCAGAGGGAGGTGGGAGATTCAGAGGGAAGGATGGAGATTCAGAGGGAGGTGGGAGATTCAGAGGGAGGGATGGAGATTCAGAGGGAGGGATGGAGATTCAGAGGGAAGGATGGAGATTCAGAGGGAGGTGGGAGATTCAGAGGGAAGGATGGAGATTCAGAGGGAAGGATGGAGATTCAGAGGGGGGGATGGAGATTCAGAGGGAGGTGGGAGATTCAGAGGGAGGGATGGAGATTCAGAGGGGGGGATGGAGATTCAGAGGGAGGTGGGAGATTCAGAGGGAGGGATGGAGATTCAGAGGGGGGGATGGAGATTCAGAGGGGGGGATGGAGATTCAGAGGGAGGGATGGAGATTCAGAGGGAAGGATGGAGATTCAGAGGGGGGGATGGAGATTCAGAGGGATGGAGATTCAGAGGGATGGAGATTCAGAGGGAGGGATGGAGATTCAGAGGGGGGGGATGGAGATTCAGAGGGAGGTGGGAGATTCAGAGGGAGGGATGGAGATTCAGAGGGGGGGATGGAGATTCAGAGGGAAGGATGGAGATTCAGAGGGAAGGATGGAGATTCAGAGGGAGGGATGGAGATTCAGAGAGGTGGGAGATTCAGAGGGAGGGATGGAGATTCAGAGGGAGGGATGGAGATTCAGAGGGACGGATGGAGATTCAGGGAGGGATGGAACTTCAGAGAGAGGTGGGAGATTCAGAGGGAGGTGGGAGATTCAGAGGGATGGATGGAGATTCCGAGGGAGGTGGGAGATTCAGAGGGAGGGATGGAGATTCAGAGGGAGGTGGGAGATTCAGAGGGAGATGGGAGGGAGTTTCAGAGGGAGGGGGTGGTGGAGGCATGCACGATTGCCACGGTGAGGCATATGGATAGCAACGTGAAAGGGTGGGGCTTGCAGGGTTAGGGCTGGAATGCTGCGGTGGGCATGGATGAGTTGGGCCGAAGGGCCTGTGACTGTGCGAGCAAGTAGGCCGGGCCTGACCTCCGTCCCGCCCCTCCAGGTATCGTCGCCTTCCGCCAGCACCTCCAGAACCTGGCCAGGACCAAGGGGGGTCCTGGAGCTGAACAAGGTGCAGATGCTCTACCAACAGATGAACTCCGACATCGACCTCGACTCCCTCCCGTCAACACAATTACAGAGGCTTCTCACCACCCACAACCAGGTAAACCCGCCACCCGCCATCCTGGCAGTCCTACCCCCCCGGTCACCGTCCCAGGCCGGGACCGCGCACTGCCTGATGTGCGCAGCGGCAAATTAATAAATGAAATGTTTCGAGTGAAGTTGGGCGCAAGAACGAAGGCAGTTAGAAAGTGATCTCTGTCCTGCTTCTTGCGACCACTGTGAGTTTCCTCCCGTCTAACCTCAACACAAGGATCTCTCCCCCCCATCGCGTGCGGTGCTGTTATTCGCATCTCCGTTCGGCCTCCCGGAAACAGAACCGGGGTGTTCTTCTTCCACGCCTTATTCCTCCTGCGGGTTGTCCTACCCCACTGCCCCTACCAGGACCCCAACACCCATCTAACGAATCCTGTGGGACAGCCAACGGCAGCCTTACCAAAACCCAATCGTCCTCCCTGCTCCTCCCTGACTTCTGTTCTGAGTTTCGCTCATAACGTGACTCATTATCGAGGCACTCAACTCCCCTCAAACCAGCCCGCCAATGCCAAGTATATATTGAATCCACTTCAAAGTACATTTATTATCGAAGTATATATACGACCCAAGATTCATTATCTTCTGGGCATTCACAGTAAATACGAATGAATATCGAGAACACATGGGATGAAGAGTCCTTGAAAGTTATTGGGAACAGTTCAGTGTTGTTGGGCGGGAGGGTGATGAATGAAGTTATCCCCTCTGGTTCAAGAGCCTGATGGTTGAGGGGTAATAACTGTCCCTGAACCTGGTGGTGTGGGTCCTGAGGCTCCTGTACCTCCTTCCTGATGGTTGAGGGGCGATAACTGTCCCTGAACCTGGTGGTGTGGGCCCTGAGGCTCCCGTACCTCCTTCCTGATGGTTGAGGGGTGATAACTGTCCCTGAACCTGGTGGTGTGGGTCCTGAGGCTCCTGTACCTCCTTCCTGATGGTTGAGGGGTGATAACTGTCCCTGAACCTGGTGGTGTGGGTCCAGAGGCTCCTGTACCTCCTTCCTGATGGTTGAGGGGTGATAACTGTCCCTGAACCTGGTGGTGTGGGTCCTGAGGCTCCTGTACCTCCTTCCTGATGGTTGAGGGGGTGATAACTGTCCCTGAACCTGGTGGTGTGGGTCCTGAGGTTCCTGTACCTCCTTCCTGATGGTTGAGGGGTAATGACTGTTCCTGAACCTGGTGGTGTGGGCCCTGAGGCTCCCGTACCTCCTTCCTGATGGTTGAGGGGTGATAACAGTCCCTGAACCTGGTGGTGTGGGTCCTGAGGCTCCCGTACCTCCTTCCTGATGGTTGATGGGTAATAACTGTTCCTGGACCTGGTGGTGTGCGCCCTGAGGCTCCTGTACCTCCTTCCTGATGGTTATGGGGGTAATAACTGTCCCTGAACCTGGTGGTGAGAGTCCTGAGGCTCCCGTACCTCCTTCCTGATGATTGAGGGGTAATAACTGTCCCTGAACCTGGTGGTGTGGGACCTGAGGCTCCCGTACCTCCTTCCTGATGGTTGAGGGGTAATAACTGTCCCTGAACCTGGTGGTGTGGGTCCTGAGGCTCCTGTACCTCCTTCCTGATGGTTATGGGGTAATAACTGTTCCTGAACCAGGTGGTGTGGGCCCTGAGGCTCCTGTACCTGCTTCCTGATGGTTGAGGGGGTGATAACTGTTCCTGAACCTGGTGGTGTGGGACCTAAGGCTCCTGTACCTCCTTCCTGATGGTTGAGGGGTAATAACTGTCCCTGAACCTGGTGGTGTGGGTCCTGAGGCTCCCGTACCTCCTTCCTGATGGTTGAGGGGTGATAACTGTCCCTGAACCTGGTGGTGAGGGTCCTGAGGCTCCCGTACCTCCTTCCTGATGGTTGAGGGGTGATAACTGTCCCTGAACCTGGTGGTGTGGGTCCTGAGGCTCCCGTACCTCCTTCCTGATGGTTGAGGGGGTGATAACTGTCCCTGAACCTGGTGGTGTGGGTCCTGAGGCTCCCGTACCTCCTTCCTGATGGTTGAGGGGTGATAACTGTCCCTGAACCTGGTGGTGTGGGTCCTGAGGCTCCCGTACCTCCTTCCTGATGGTTGAGGGGTAATAACTGTCCCTGAACCTGGTGGTGTGGGTCCTGAGGCTCCTGTACCTCCTTCCTGATGGTTGAGGGGTAATAACTGTCCCTGAACCTGGTGGTGTGGGTCCTGAGGCTCCTGTACTTCCTTCCTGATGGTTGAGGGGTAATAACTGTCCCTGAACCTGGTGGTGTGGGTCCTGAGGCTCCTGTACCTCCTTCCTGATGGTTGAGGGGTGATAACTGTCCCTGAACCTGGTGGTGTGAGGTGTGAGGCTCCTGTACCTCCTTCCTGATGGTTGAGGGGTGATAACTGTCCTTGAACCTGGTGGTGTGGGTCCTGAGGCTCCTGTACCTCCTTCCTGATGGCTGAGGGGTAATAACTGTCCCTGAACCTGGTGGTGTGGGTCCTGAGGCTCCTGTACCTCCTTCCTGATGGTTGAGGGGTAATAACTGTCCCTGAACCTGGTGGTGTGGGTCCTGAGGCTCCTGTACCTCCTTCCTGATGGTTGAGGGGTAATAACTGTCCCTGAACCTGGTGGTGTGGGTCCTGAGGCTCCTGTACCTCCTTCCTGATGGCAGCAGTGAGAAGAGAGCCTGGCCTGGTTACTGGTGGGGAGGGGGGTCCATTAATAAACTGTGAATGAAATGAAACGAAAGATTGTGCCAAAACGGAGGCATTATCGGTCTAACCTCTCCTTTCAGGATGAGTCTGCACAGCAGCAGGCTGGCGCCTCCCTGTTCCCCAATGGAGTGCACCCGCACCTGTTGTCCAGACGTCAGAGCCTGGAAACGCACTACCTACAGCATCGACTGCCGGTAAGGAGGTCGCACACGGCCTGCGCTCCCGGCTGCGAGAAATAAAGGGGGGGCCAAGAAAAGCAAGTCTAATTGGGCGATGAGACGCAGGAGCATTCAGCCCATCGAGTCTGTTCTGCCATTCAGGAGCAGGGAAGTTCTACTGCAGTTGTACAAGGCCTTGGTGAGACCGCACCTGGAGTATTGTGTGCAGTTTTGGTCCCCTAATCTGAGGAAAGACATTCTTGCCATAGAGGGAGTACAGAGAAGGTTCACCAGATTGATTCCTGGGATGGCAGGACTTTCATATGAAGAAAGACTGGATCGACTAGGCTTATTATACTCACTGGAATTTAGAAGATTGAGGGGGGGATCTTATTGAAATGTATAAAATTCTAAAGGGATTGGACAGGCTAGATGCAGGAAGATTGTTCCGGATGTTGGGGAAGTCCAGAACGAGGGGTCACAGTTTAAGGATAAAGGGGAAGCCTTTTAGGACCGAGATGAGGAGAAACTTCTTCACACAGAGAGTGGTGAATCTGTGGAATTCTCTGCCAGAGGAAACAGTTGAGGCCAGTTCATTGGCTATATTTAAGAGGAAGTTAGATATGGCCCTTGTGGCTAAAGGGATCAGGGGGTATGGAGAGAAAGCAGGTACAGGGTTCTGAGTTGTATAATCAGCCATGATTAGCATGTTCGGTTAGCACAGCCTCAGTTCAGCGACGTGACTTCCAACAGGGAAGTGAAGGGGATCCTTCTCACGCAGAATGACTCGGAGTTTCCTGCTTTGGCGGCCGCTGAGCGCAGTGTTTATAGGTGATGAGTCTGGTGGATGGCTGTGGAGCGTGGCGGTGGTATAGAGCTTCAGACGTGACCTCGTTGGAGCTTCGAGGGAACGTCCCAGTTACTCTGCAGGCAGGAGTGTTCACAAGAGGAGCATGAGAGAAATATCGTGTCCTTAACTGTGAATGAACAGCGCGTGTGTCATGTCTCCAAAACCATTTCAGTCACCTCACGTACGGTGCTGCTGCCGTTTGTCGAGAGAACATTACTGCCTGACCTGCAAAATGAGAGAAAGGGATAGATCTGGAAACGCCTCACGAGCGAGTGAATTACCACTTTGACACAGGAGGAGTTGATTCAGAGATTCCGAGTGTATCTGTCGCGAAAGAACGCAGACTTGAGTGGAACCGGGAAGAGCCCAGTTAGCGGGGAAAAAGACCGATCCCCACAGCAGAAAGAGAGAGGGGGGGGGGGGGGGGAAACACAAATCTTGCAAACAGCAGAGGCGACGACAGTGACATTCTGAACCAGACCTGAGTCCTCGGATCCAAACCTCCCGAAGTCTCGGTATTCGGCTGGTCGTGTGGTCGGGGCAAAATCGCTGCCAAGATCGCCACACGGCGCCTGCTGTTTGTTTTGTGCCTGTCGCTTTGACGTCCGGAATCTGCAGATTTCCTCTTGCTTGAGATCCTAAGCACACCCCCCCCCCCCCCGCCCGCCCCTCGGTCTCCTTTCCTTGGATGCTGGAGAGGTAGCAATGGCAGACCAACTGAATAAGTGCTTTGCATTGGTCTTCAGTGCTGGTCAGACACCAGCAGTGTGGTTGAAGCTCCGGGTGACGGCGGGTCGTGAAGCCTGCAAAGTTAGCAAAGCTAGAAAGTAAGTTCTTGGGAAGCTGAAAGGTTTGAGGGTGGATAAGTCACCTGGACCAGGTGGTGTACACCCCGGAGTTCTGATAGAGGTGGCTGAAGAGATTGTGGAGGCATCAGTAGTGATCTTTCAAGAATCACTAGTTTCTGAAATGATTCTGGAAGACTGGAAAACTGCAAATGTCACCCCACTCTTCGAGAAGGGAGAGAGGGAACTGTAGGCCGGTCAGTCTGACCTCCGTGGTTGGGAAGATGTTGGGAGTCAATTATTGAGGACGAGGTCTCAGGGTACTTGGAGGCACGTGATGAAATCTTCTTCTTCGGCTGTCCATAGATTTTCGATGACGACTGAGGCCTGGGCAGGGTTGTGTGGGAGACCGGCAGTTGCCCAAGCTGCAAGTTTCCCCTCTCCACGCCACCGATGTTGTCCGAGGGAAGGGCACTAGGACCCATACAGCTTGGCACCGGTGACGTCGCAGAGCAATGTGTTGTTAAGTGCCACACACGAGGAAATCTGCAGGTGCTGGAAATTCAAGCAACACACACAAAATGCTGGCGGAACACAGCAGGCCAGGCAGCGTCTATAGGGAGAAGCGCTGTCGACGTTTCGGGCCGAGACCCTTCGTCAGGACTCAAAACAGGTTCAATACCGCCCCCTGCTGACCGGGAGGATTCAGGAGAGTGGTCCCAACATCTAAAACAGGTTCAATACCGCCCCCTGCTGACCGGGAGGATTCAGGAGAGTGGTCCCAACATCTAAAACAGGTTCAATACCGCCCCCTGCTGACCGGGAGGATTCAGGAGAGTGGTCCCGACATCTAAAACAGGTTCAATACCGCCCCCTGCTGACCAGGAGAGTGGTCCCAACATCTAAAACAGGTTCAATACCGCCCCCTGCTGACCGGGAGTGTGAGGAGGATTCAGGAGAGTGGTCCCAACATCTAAAACAGGTTCAATACCGCCCCTTGCTGACCAGGAGTGTGAGGAGGATTCAGGAGAGTGGTCCCGACATCCAAAACAGGTTCAATACCACCCCCTGCTGACCGGGAGGATTCAGGAGAGTGGGTCCCAACATCTAAAACAGGTTCAATACCGCCCCCTGCTGACCGGGAGGATTCAGGAGAGTGGTCCCAACATCTAAAACAGGTTCAATACCACCCCCTGCTGACCGGGAGGATTCAGGAGAGTGGTCCCAACATCTAAAACAGGTTCAATACCGCCCCCTGCTGACCGGAGTGTGAGGAGGATTCAGGAGAGTGGTCCCAACATCTAAAACAGGTTCAATACCGCCCCCTGCTGACCGGGGAGGATTCAGGAGAGTGGTCCCAACATCTAAAACAGGTTCAATACCGCACCCCCTGCTGACCGGGAGAGGATTCAGGAGAGTGGTCCCAACATCTAAAACAGGTTCAATACCGCCCCCTGCTGACCGGGGGGAGGATTCAGGAGAGTGGTCCCAACATCTAAAACAGGTTCAATACCGCCCCCTGCTGACCGGGAGTGTGAGGAGGATTCAGGAGAGTGGTCCCAACATCTAAAACAGGTTCAATACCGCCCCCTGCTGACCGGGAGTGTGAGGAGGATTCAGGAGAGTGGTCCCAACATCTAAAACAGGTTCAATACCGCCCCCTGCTGACCGGGAGGATTCAGGAGAGTGGTCCCAACATCTAAAACAGGTTCAATACCGCCCCCTGCTGACCGGGAGGATTCAGGAGAGTGCCCCTCAATACCGCCCCCCTGCTGACCGGGAGGATTCAGGACATCACACACAAAATGCTGGTGGAACACAGCAGGCCAGGCAGCATCTATAGGGAGAAGCACTGTTGACGTTTCGGGCCCGAGACCCTTTGTCAGGACTGACTGAAAGGAAAGATAGTAAGAGATTTGAAAGTGGGAGGGGGAGGGGGAAATGCGGAATGATAGGAGAAGACCGGAGGGGGTGGGATGAAGCTAAGAGCTTGAAAGGTGATTGGCGAAAGTGATACAGAGCTGGAGAAGGGAAAGGATCATGGGATGGGAGGCCTCGGGAGAAAGGGGGGGGGGAGCACCAGAGGGAGATGGAGAACAGGCAGAGTGATGGGCAGAGAGAGAAAAAAAAAAGGGAGCAGGGAGGAAAAAAACCCAAGAAGGGGAGAAGGGGCATTAACGGAAGTTAGAGAAATCAATATTTGTGCCATCAGGTTGGAGGCTACCCAGCCGGTATATAAGGTGTTGTTACTCCAACCTGAGTTTTGGATTCATCTTGACAGTAGAGGAGGCCATGGATAGACATATCAGAATGGGAATGGGACGTGGAATTAAAATGTGTGGCCACTGGGAGATCCTGCTTTCTCTGGCGGACAGAGCGTAGGTGTTCAGCGAAACGGTCTCCCAGTCTGCGTCCGGTCTCACCAATATATAAAAGGCCACACCGGGAGCACCGGACGCAGTATACCACACCAGCCCACTCACAGGTGAAATGTCGCCTCACCTGGAAGGACTGTCTGGGGCCCTGAATGGTGGTGAGGGGAGGAAGTGTAAGGGCAGGTGTAGGACTTGTTCCGCTTGCCAGGAGGGAGATCGGTGGGAAGGGATGGGGGGGGGGGGGGGGGAACGAGTGGACAATGGAGTCGTGTAGGGAGCGATCCCTGCGGACAGCAGAAAGCGGTTAAGTACCTTGCTCAAGGGTACAACACACTGCCTCAGCCGAGGCTCGAACTAGCGACCTTCAGATCACTAGACCGTCACCTTAACCACTTGGCCACGCGCCAACTACATGATAAAATAGATCCGTTTCCTCAAATCCCTAACAAATCTGCTGGAATTCTTTGAAGCTTGTTAGCAGGGTTGACAAGGGAGAATCGGTTGTATATCTGGACTTTCAGAAGGGCCTTTGACAAGGTGCCACACGTGAGGCTGCCTGACAGGCTACGAGCTCACGGTGTTACGGGGAGGATTCGAGCGCGGATAACGCAGTGGCTGACTGGCGGGAGGCAAAGGGAGCCTTCTCTGGCTGACTGTCGGTGTTCCACAGGGGTCTGAGTGGGGACCAGTTCTTCTTACGTTAAACGCCAGTGGTTTGGATGCCCTTGTGGCAAAGTTTGCGAGTGGTACCAAGGTAGGTGGAGGGCAAGGTAGTACCGAGGAAGCAGGGAGGCGACAGAAGGAATTAGACAGATTGGGAGGGTGGGTAAAGAAGGGGCAGATGGAATACAGTGTCGGGGGGGTGAATGGTCATGCAGTTTGGTAGAAGTGAAAAATCTGAGGTGCGAAAGGAATTGGGAGTCCTCGTGCAGGATTCCCTAAAGGTTAATTTGCAGGTTGAGACTGTGGCAAATGCAATGTCTGCATTCAGTTCACGAGGGCTGGAATATAAACAATGGGATGTAACGTTGAGGCTTCATACAGCACTGGTGGGGCCTCACTTGGAGTATTGTGAGCAGGTTTGGGCCCCTTACCTTGGAAAGGACGCGCTGAAACTGGAGAGGGTTCAAAGGAGGGTCACGGAAATGATTCCAGGATTCAATGGCTTGTCGTGTGTCATGTGAGGAGCGTTCGATGGCTCCGGGCCTGTTTTGACTAGAATTCAGGAGAGTGAGGGGTGACCTCACTGAAACCTTTTGAATGGTGAAAGGCCTCGATAGAGTGGATGTTTCCTATAGTGGGAGAGTCTAGGACCAGAGGACACAGATAGAGTGGATGTGAAGAGGATGTTTCCTATAGTGGGGGAGTCTAGGACCAGAGGACACAGATAGAGTGGATGTGG
This sequence comes from Hemitrygon akajei, assembly GCF_048418815.1. Taxonomy (NCBI): domain Eukaryota; kingdom Metazoa; phylum Chordata; class Chondrichthyes; order Myliobatiformes; family Dasyatidae; genus Hemitrygon; species Hemitrygon akajei. The sequence goes on from NC_133149.1 coordinate 50,159,128, forward strand.
AGAGGATGTTTCCTATAGTGGGGGAGTCTAGGACCAGAGGACACAGATAGAGTGGGTGTGGAGAGGATGTTTCCTATAGTGGGGGAGTCTAGGACCAGAGGACACAGATAGAGTGGGTGTGGAGAGGATGTTTCCTATAGTGGGGGAGTCTAGGACCAGAGGACACAGATAGAGTGGGTGTGGAGAGGATGTTTCCTATAGTGGGGGAGTCTAGGACCAGAGGACACAGATAGAGTGGGTGTGGAGAGGATGTTTCCTATAGTGGGGGAGTCTAGGACCAGAGGACACAGATAGAGTGGATGTGCAGAGGATGTTTCCTATAGTGGGGGAGTCTAGGACCAGAGGACACAGATAGAGTGGATGCGGAGAGGATGTTTCCTATAGTGGGGGAGTCTAGGACCAGAGGACACAGATAGAGTGGATGTGAAGAGGATGTTTCCTATAGTGGGGGAGTCTAGGACCAGAGGACACAGATAGAGTGGATGTGGAGAGGATGTTTCCTATAGTGGGGGAGTCTAGGACCAGAGGACACAGATAGAGTGGGTGTGGAGAGGATGTTTCCTATAGTGGGGGAGTCTAGGACCAGAGGACACAGATAGAGTGGGTGTGGAGAGGATGTTTCCTATAGTGGGGGAGTCTAGGACCAGAGGACACAGATAGAGTGGGTGTGGAGAGGATGTTTCCTATAGTGGGGGAGTCTAGGACCAGAGGACACAGATAGAGTGGGTGTGGAGAGGATGTTTCCTATAGTGGGGGAGTCTAGGACCAGAGGACACAGATAGAGTGGATGTGCAGAGGATGTTTCCTATAGTGGGGGAGTCTAGGACCAGAGGACACAGATAGAGTGGATGCGGAGAGGATGTTTCCTATAGTGGGGGAGTCTAGGACCAGAAGACACAGATAGAGTGGATGCGAAGAGGATGTTTCCTATAGTGGGGGAGTCTAGGACCAGAGGACACAGATAGAGTGGGTGTGGAGAGGATGTTTCCTATAGTGGGGGAGTCTAGGATCAGAGGACACAGATAGAGTGGGTGTGGAGAGGATGTTTCCTATAGTGGGGGAGTCTAGGACCAGAGGACACAGATAGAGTGGGTGTGGAGAGGATGTTTCCTATAGTGGGGGAGTCTAGGACCAGAGGACACAGATAGAGTGGATGTGGAGAGGATGTTTCCTATAGTGGGGGAGTCTAGGACCAGAGGACACAGATAGAGTGGGTGTGGAGAGGATGTTTCCTATAGTGGGGGAGTCTGGGACCAGAGGACACAGATAGAGTGGATGTGGAGAGGATGTTTCCTATAGTGGGGGAGTCTGGGACCAGAGGGCACAGATAGAGTGGGTGTGGAGAGGATGTTTCCTATAGTGGGGGAGTCTAGGACCAGAGGACACAGATAGAGTGGATGTGGAGAGGATGTTTCCTATAGTGGGTGAGTCTAGGACCAGAGGGCACAGATAGAGTGGGTGTGGAGAGGATGTTTCCTATAGTGGGGGAGTCTAGGACCAGAGGACACAGATAGAGTGGATGTGGAGAGGATGTTTCCTATAGTGGGGGAGTCTAGGACCACAGATAGAGTGGGTGTGGAGAGGATGTTTCCTATAGTGGGGGAGTCTAGGACCAGAGGACACAGCCTCAGGATAGAGGGGCATCCTTTTCGAACGGAGATGAGGAGGAATTCCTTTCGCCAGAGGGTGGTGAATCTGTGGAATTTGTTGCTACGAGCAGCCGTGGAGGTCGGGTCAGTGGGCGTATTTAAGGCAGAGGTTTGTGACTTATGATTTAAGATTTATGAGTGGTCAGGGTTCCGGGGAGAAGGCAGGAGACTGGGGGCTGAGGGGAAGAATGGATCAGGTGTGATGAAATGGCCGACCAGACTCGATGGGCCGAGTGGTCTTACGGTCCAGGAAGTCACCTGTCTAATCTCCGCCTCTGTGTAGTTGCCTGCTTGTGAGAAACTGTACCGCCATTAAAGCTGATGGCACGTCGGCTCCTGGTGCAAACGAACTGACGTCTTCCTCTGCTCCGCAGAACCCCAACTTACTGAATAAAGCACAAAACAGCTGTCCCATGTATTGCAAGGAGACCCCCAGGAGCCTTGAGCAGCAGCTGCAGGAACACAGGTGAGGAGCGTCCCCGAGCGGGGCCCCAGCCCTGGCGTCCGGAGGGGTCGGCATGCCCCTCCCTGTGGAACGCCGGGGTCCCCCACCCACGGTCGGCGGGATAATCCGTCCTTGTGGACTCTCCCGTGATTAGGCCCAGGGTCGCCCGCGGCCGGGAGGCGCCTGTCCAACTTAAACCCGGCCGCCAACGTATCGGAATGTCCAGGCCCGGAGGCGTCACGGCCGGCGTGGGGGTGGTGGGGGGGGTCGACTCCACGAGGGGTCTCTTCCCTGAGTGGGTTTCCTCCGGGTGCTCCGGTTTCCTCCCGCGGTCCGAAGGCGTAGCGGCCGGTGGGTTAGTTGGTCCGTTGTGGTTAGGCCGGGGGTGGGTCTCTGGGCCGGAAGGGCCTGCTCTGTGCGGCATCGAGCCCCCGGCAAAAGGCTGCTAACCCGCGGGGGGAAGGGGCGCGCGGAGTGGGGCAAGTCTGTGCGGCTGGACCTTATCCTGTGTTCTCTCCCCTCCTCCCTCCCCCCCCCCCCTCTCCACTTCAGGCTGCAGCAGAAACGCCTGTTCCTCCAGAAGCAGTCCCAGCTCCAGGCCTACTTCAACCAGATGCAGATTGCCGAGGGCGCCTACCCGCAGCAGATGCCCGGCCCTCACCCGGACGTCCAGCCGCCGTTCGGCCTGCCGCAGCCCGCCAGCCCGGCCCTGGCGCCCGCGGAGCAGATGCGCTGCGACCCCTTCCTGCGCCAACACTACGAGCTGCAGCTCCCCCCGCAGGCCCCGGCCCACCTGGAGAGGCAGCTGCGGTTTCCGTACCCGCCCTGCCACGTGGTCGGGGCCACGGCGCCCGAGCCGGGCTACCCGGAACAGTGCCCCTACGCTCTCAACCAAACGCAGCCGGCCGCCGCGCCCCTGCCCGACAACCAGGCCGGCGAAGCTGCCCCTGACTCGCCGGAGACCTACAAGGACGTAGCGATCCCGGAAATGCCGGGTCTCTTTGACTGCGAGATGATGGAGACTGTCGATCCCCAACACGGGGGCTACGTCCTGGTGAACTGACCTCGCCGAGAAGGAAGGGATGACCGGAAGAGAAATTTCGTTTGTACATTTCGAGATATCACTAAACCTGACGACGTTTTTTTTCCTTCTTAAAGCGTGGCTGGGGGGTGGGGCGGGGGGCGCAGTGGAGGTCTGCTGCGCGGGAACTGGCTGACTCGTAGGAGCGATCGTCGTGGGGGTTCTGTCGGGCCTCGAGAAGGAAGAGAGAGGCCGGAGAGGCGGACCTTATCGGAACGCGCTCCCAAAGCTGGGGGGGGGGTTGCGGACAAACGCAGCGGAACAACGAGCACGCGACTCGACATAGGACGCGGCGCACGGCGGGTTGTATCGGTTCCGCCAGGGGGAAAAAAAAAGAAGCAATACATTAAGCGAGAAAACTTTGAGCTCGAGAGCTGGGAAATTCACAGAAAAATTTATGATCTCACCGTCCCAACTGAGAATCCTCCACCCGACAACCGCGTACCTCCCGTTGACCGTCGACCAATGCAATTTGTCTGGGGTGGCTGGCGTGTGTGCTTAACTGCGTTAAGTTGTGACCCCCCCCACCCCCCACCACCACCACCACCCACCCCCAGAAACCGAGTAGCGGAACTCGCTTATCGTACTCCGAGGTAACCCGTCCCAGATCGCCGAGGAGAGAGAGAGAGAAATGAAACTGCTTGACTCATACATTTCACACGCCAGAGGATATTGCTAGATTACTGTTAAAACACCTTAGGGTAGAAAGTTCTAACAAATCTTTTGAAAAGCTCCTCCTTCCGGGGGGGGGGGGAGGTGGGGGAGTATTTTAAGTCTACACGCCTCTGGATTCAGAAGGAGGTAATTTGACGTGTTAGTACTCGTTCAGTGTTTGCTTTCGAGGAATAATTCATTGTAATTTTGGATTTCAAACATGAGTTGCTGGTTGCTAATTAAAGACATTGTACTCTTCGCCTAGGGTTTTTTAGAAGTTCCATGAGAAATAAGCTTTCCAGACAGAAACTGTCGCGTGAGGTGTGATGTGCTGTGCCTTTTACCCTTTCCCACCCCCCCACCCGGCTTCCTTTAATTTAAACGTAAACAGCGACACATTTCTGGAAGGAAGTCTTGGCAAGACCATGCCCCCAGCTATACCGGCAAGTTAACCAAAGTCACTTCAGAGCCGATCCCTGGGGTTCCACCGTGTGGAGCCCGGGGCTCTGTCTCGCTCTGCGTTCAGACTGACCTGTGTGTGAAGAGTAAAAAGCAATATTTATTAAGTGTTTTCAAGAGATGATTGTATACTGAGATGGCTGTTTTTCCTGTACTGTCGGAATAACGTCTCCCCGTTTTCCCTCTTGCTCCATTGTACGCAAGGTCAGGGTAGTTCAAGTCCAACCTCCTTACCATTCGATAACGTGTGCGCCGCCAGGCGGAACAATGTTCCTCTGGACCGAGGTGTCGTGGGGTCATAGAAAAGTACAGCGCAGAAAACAGGCCCTTTGGCCCACCTACCCCGTGCTGGAACCGTTTAAGCTGCCCGCTCCCATCGACCCGCACCGGGACCACACCCCTCCCATCTGTGTACCTTGTCCAAACTTCTCTTAAACGTCGAAATCGAGCTGGCAGCTCGTTCCACGCTCCCACCGCCCTCCGAGTGAAGAGGTTTCCCCTCATGTTCCCCTGAAGCTTTTCACCTTTCACCCTTAACCCATGACCCCTAGCTGTTGTCCCACCCAGCCTCAGTGGGAAAAGCCTGCTTGCATTTACCCTATCAATACCCCTCATAATTTTATATACCTCTATCAAATCTCCTCTCAATCTTCTACCCTCCGAGGAACGAAGTCCCAACCTATTCAGTCTTTCCTTATAACTCCGGTCCTTCAGACCCGGTCACATCCTCGTAAGTTTGCTCTGTACCCTTTCAACCTTATTTACCTCGTTCCTGTAGGTAGGTGCACGGCACTGTTCATATATAACTTACACACACACACACACACACACACACTCACACTCACACACTCACACTCAAACACACACACACACACACTCACACACACACACACACACACACACTCACACACACACACACACACGCACACACACCCACTCACACACACACACTCACACACACACACTCACACACACACACTCACACACACACACACTCACACACACACTCACACGCACACACTCACACGCACACACTCACACACACACTCACTCACACGCACACACACCCACTCACACACACACACACACTCACACACACACACTCACACACATACTCACACACACACACTCACTCACACAGACACACACGCACTCACGCACACACACACGCACTCACGCACACACACACACACACACTCACACGCACACACACACACACACTCACTCACACGCACACACACCCACTCACACACACACACACACACGCACACACACACACACACTCACTCACACGCACACACACCCACTCACACACACACATCTTACCACAAATAAATTAACAAATAATTAGGTGCATTTACAAGTTAATAAGTAAACAGTATAATGCTACTGGCGCTCCATACGTGATTAAATTAATTTGCAAAGCCACCTGGCCCGGAAATAGCTGAAGTCTGTAGGATTTGGTGGGTACACAGACCTTTGAAGCTGCCAATTTTGTAGATTCAGTTGGCATCGACTTCCCATTCCACCATGAAATGTCAACACTGTGGAATTTGCAGTCTTAACTCATCGCACCTCAGCCTCCTGCCCTCCTATTTCGAGCGCGAGATCTTCGAGCCCGCTTCCCCGAGCAGGCAGGCAGGCCGGCAGGCGGGTCCGTGCGGCCGCTGGGGGTGGCTGGTGCCGGTGTGGTGTTCCCGAGGGCCGGCCGGTCGACAGCACCGGGCGCCCTCGGTTCACCCAGAAGCCCAGTCAGCGACTTGTCTTCTCCCCCTCGGCGCTCCTGGTCCCACTTCCGACGGCTTTCCCGGGCCGTCGGCGCGTCCCATTTGTGAATGATACCGCGTCCTGCCTCTCCCGCCCTCCACCGCCACGCCCTGACATCTCAAGCCCGGCTGCGACTCCAGAGTGGGGACGGTTTCAAAGCGTGGCTTTCTAGATCACGCTTGGAATGTCCTACTGAGACACGGCCCAAGGGGGACGACCCTCGGTGATGCTGGTCCCACAGGTTCCCTGTCCCAAGCCCTCTGCCACATCCGATGGAGCATCTTAAATAAAAATACGTCACCAATGCCCCCCCACCGTAATGTTTTCTCAAGGTGTGTCACTGCCGCTGAATTTAATTTCTGGTTTTTCGGTCAGGAAAAGAATCTCCTCACGCCCCAGTAGCTGTGACACTGCAGACCCTCCGAGAATGACGAAGTTTGTCCTTGACTTGATGAGCCAGGCGTGCGGAGGGGCACAATGCACGAGACGCTGGGGTAGGATCGGGTTCTAATATACCCGTGGGGCGTATTGAACACGGCAGACCGATGATGAGACAGCGACCGGGGTGACTTGTGTCTGACAGTGACTGGGGTGAATTTTTGTCTAACAGAGAGTGGGGAGACATTTTGCCTGACAGAGACTAGGGTGTCTGTGTCTGATAGTGACTGGGGTGAATTTTTGTCTAACAGTGACTGGGGTGTCTGTGTCTGATAGTGACTGGGGTGAATTTTTGTCTAACAGAGAGTGGGGAGACATTTTGCCTGACAGAGACTAGGGTGTCTGTGTCTGACAGTGACTGGTGTGAATTTTTGTCTAACAGAGAGTGGGGTGGCATTTTGCCTGACAGAGACTAGGGTGTCTGTGTCTGATAGTGACTGGGGTGAATTTTTGTCTAACAGAGAGTGGGGAGACATTTTGCCTGACAGAGACTGGGGTGTCTGTGTCTGATAGTGACTGGGGTGAATTTTTGTCTAACAGAGAGTGGGGTGGCATTTTGCCTGACAGAGACTAGGGTGTCTGTGTCTGATAGTGACTGGGGTGAATTTTTGTCTAACAGAGAGTGGGGTGGCATTTTGCCTGACAGAGACTAGGGTGTCTGTGTCTGATAGTGACTGGGGTGAATTTTTGTCTAACAGAGAGTGGGGAGACATTTTGCCTGACAGAGACTGGGGTGTCTGTGTCTGATAGTGACTGGGGTGAATTTTTGTCTAAACAGAGAGTGGGGAGACATTTTGCCTGACAGAGACTAGGGTGTCTGTGTCTGATAGTGACTGGGGTGAATTTTTGTCTAACAGAGAGTGGGGAGACATTTTGCCTGACAGAGACTAGGGTGTCTGTGTCTGATAGTGACTGGGGTGAATTTTTGTCTAACAGTGACTGGGGTGAATTTTTGTCTAACAGTGACTGGGGTGTCTGTGTCTGATAGTGACTGGGGTGAATTTTTGTCTAACAGTGACTGGGGTGTCTGTGTCTGATAGTGACTGAGGTGAATTTTTGTCTAACAGAGAGTGGGGTGTCTGTGTCTGATAGTGACTGGGGTGAATTTTTGTCTAACAGAGAGTGGGGTGGCATTTTGCCTGACAGTGACTGGGGTGTCTGTGTCTGACAGTGACTGGGGTGAATTTTTGTCTAACAGAGAGTGGGGTGGCATTTTGCCTGACAGAGACTAGGGTGTCTGTGTCTGATAGTGACTGGGGTGAATTTTTGTCTAACAGAGAGTGGGGAGACATTTTGCCTGACAGAGACTAGGGTGTCTGTGTCTGATAGTGACTGGGGTGAATTTTTGTCTAACAGTGACTGGGGTGTCTGTGTCTGATAGTGACTGGGGTGAATTTTTGTCTAACAGAGAGTGGGGAGACATTTTGCCTGACAGAGACTAGGGTGTCTGTGTCTGATAGTGACTGGGGTGAATTTTTGTCTAACAGTGACTGGGGTGTCTGTGTCTGATAGTGACTGGGGTGAATTTTTGTCTAACAGTAACCCCTAACCCCTCTCAGCCGCCTGACGTTAAGAGCCGTTCGGTGGAAGGGGATCTTTTTCTCCCACCTCCCCTAACCGGTAGCCAGTAGCTTAGACCGAACCCGTCCCGTCCCCCCCGCCGCACCCCCCCAAACCGCCTCCTCTTCCTCCCCCACCTCACTGCCCAGGGAGCGCGCAGCAAGTGCAGAACAACGCGGTTCCACGGGCGTGTCCGGAGACTCTCGGCTTCTTCCTCGGCCAGGGTCAATAGTCCCGCCCCGGCCATCACTGCTTTCGTGAAACCATTGAGCTGTATAGCCTGCTAGGGGTCTGTAATCTGAATTTGCCGTAGGGAGTGTTTTTACCTTTGTAATCTTTTAATACAACAAATACTTGGAAGAGACTTTGGTGCAATGTATAAAGTTAAGGCGGTGACGGAGATATAAGTGCAATATGTGTGGACATGTAGAATGCGTTCTGTTAATAGCCGATGCACTACTGTGTATGCTCTTGATGTGTGAGGGGAAAAACAAAAGCTGCTTTTTTACGATTTGGTAATTAAACAATAGTGTTGTTTCTACAGTAACGAAATGTCATACACCTAATGGACCTTTTGAAGAAACCAATCGTCTGTGGTTACATTGAGAAAATCTGTGTACTATACTGGTGCGACACTGCCTTCTGTTTGTTCTGTCAGTGTAACTCGCAAGGAGAGAGCCTGGCAGTCCTCGGTACCTCAAGAGCAACGTGTTTTTTTTTGTAATGACAATGAGAAATTACGGAAGTGACTCTCTTTTTTTCTTTTGGAACTATTTGGCAGACGTCCGTGCCAGAACCGTGTGGAGAAGATGCTGCTGAGATTTACGGTAGTTTGACAAGCAATCTTTGTACTGTTTAACCAAAGGATAATTTAAATCGGTAACTCCGAGGATCTAAGGAAATGCAGTTCATGTATTGGTCCGAATTCCAGTTTGATTGAAGAATAAATCAAGGTTGTAGTGTTTGAGCAATAACCCAAGGTGTGTGTTTTGTCTGACGGGACGCAGCGGAGTTTGTATTTCTGACCCGGCTTTCAGTTTGGTCCACGCTACAGCTCCTGAATTTCAAATGGGAGGTCACGTTTATTGTCCTGCTGCCTGTATGCACAACCAGAGGGAACGATGTTCCTCCGGGCCATGCTGTGCCCGGAAACGTACATCACACACAGCGCAGAAATATTACCATGTCCGGGGCACCACTCTTTGTATCAGCCACATAGAACACAGAACACGTCTCACAGATCTTCTTCGAATATGCTCCTCGTCTATCATCAATATCTATTGTCTTCACGTTCAAATATCCCTCCGTTTCCATCTTCAAATATTCCCCTCGTCTGTCATCCATATCCCTCTGTCTATTCCCTTCACATTCAAATATTCCTCCATTTTCACCTCCAAATATCCCTCTATTAACATCTTCAAATATCCTCCCCCCACCTATCATCCACTCGATAGGTTTCAATGAAATCCTCCTCACCCGTCACCCCCCCCTCCCCACCCTCGCCTTTACTCTTCTGAGTTCCATGGACCGCAGGCCCCGAGCCCTCAAAGGCTCGGCTGTGTGCTTCATCGATCGATTTGACCCCGGAGGGTGCAACACCTCACACCTGCCCGCATTAAACTCCATCTGCCACTGCTCTGCCCGTATCTGTGACTGCTCCTCATCTCACGGTATTCTGTGATCGGCCTTTGCATTGCCCATAACTCCAACAATCTTCTTGTCAGTGGGAGACTTGCTAACTCACCCAAATCTACATTTTCATTGATATTTATATCTATCTATCTCTCTCTCTCTCGTTATCTCTCTCTATCTCTACACACGCGCGTGCGCGCACACACACACACCCACCCCCCCACCCCCGTACCAATCCTCTGACCTCCAGCCAGAGTAACACCCTACTCCCCGATTTCCAAGAATGAATCGGTTCCAACTCAAACTTGCAATACCACCCTGGATCCCAAGCATTTCTAAACTTCTGAATGAACGTACTATGGGGAACCTTGTCACGTGCCTTAGTAAAGCCCATGAGATAGCCTTACCCTCAACAGGGACGATTTGTCACCTCAGTCAAGTTTGTGAGACATTACCTGCCCTGCGCAGAGGTAAGATGACAGTCCCTAAGCAGGCCATACCTTCCAAAGGCACAAAATGGATCTGGGGTTGAGAGGGTGAACAGCTTTAAGTTCCCCGGCATCCACATCACCGAGGATCTCACGTGGTCTGTACACACCGGCTGTGCGGTGAGAAAGGCACAACAGCACCTCTTTCACCTCAGACGGTTGAGGAAGTTTGGTGTGGGGCCCCCAAATCCTCAGGACTTTCTACAGGGGCACGATTGAGAGCATCCTGACCGGCTGCATCACTGCCCGGTACGGGAACTGTACCTCCCTCAATCGCAGGACTCTGCAGAGAGTGGTGCGGACAGCCCAGCACATCTGTAGATGTGAACTTCCCACTATTCAGGACGTTTACAGAGACGGGTGCGTAAAAAGGGCCCGAAGGATCACTGGGGACCCGAGTCACCCCGAACACAAACTGTCCCAGCTGCTCCCATCCGGGAAACGGTCCCGCAGCATAAAAGCCAGGACCAACAGACTCCGGGACAGCTTCTCCCACCAGGCCGTCAGACTGATGAACTCACGCTGACACAACTGTATTTCTGTGTTATACTGACTGTCCTGTTGTACGTACTATTGATTCTAAATTACTATAAATGGCAAATTCCACATTCAGACGGAGACATAACAAAGATTTTTACTCCTCATGTATGTGAAGGATGTAAGTAATACAATTCAGTTCAAATCCTATCGTTCAGTTTCATCTCTAACGTGAGGCCCAGCGGCCGATAATTACCCAGATTATCCCCCATTTCCCTCCTTGACCACGGTCACAGCACTTGCAACTCTCCAGTGCCCCAGGGTCTCGCCTGTTGCCGGCGAGGACACAAAGTTCCTTGTCAAACCCCCCCACCACCGCGATTCCCTCATTTGCTTCCTTCAATATTCCGGGATACACGCCGTCAGAGGTTGAAAGGTTCATTTCGCGATCAAAGTCTGTACCCTGAATCCAACTCTGGAGATTCGTCTTCTCCAGAAAAACCATGGAAAGTAGTTGAAAGAAAGACATCCTACCCGCACAGAAAAGAATTCGCAGACCCACCCACCCCCACCCCCGCCCCGCCAACCCCTTCCTCGCACGCAAAAATCTAACAGATTGATCACACGGGAAGATACCAACAAGAATGTTTTTTAAAAAGGGAGCATATCTGCCAATCGGCAGCAAGGGGGAAGGGGGAGAAAAACACTGAGGGAGACTGATATAAAGTACAGTCCACGCCAACGTCTTGGGATTTTGTAAACATCCTTCCCCCCACCCCACCCCAGCACTGACTATAGTGCGGCAGCCCGTGCCCAGTCCCTCATCCGCCCGAGAAGCAGCAGTTTTCCCACCTCCGGCCCCGATTCACAACCCGGGGATTGAACGGCCGCTTTTCGGGAGACCGGATGCTGCACCCTCCTGAGGTCCCAGCACACGAGCGTCGGCCCGATCTGCTCTCACTAATCCCCAGCTCCTCCTCAGCAAATACTGACGCGAAATACTCACTCAGCAAATTCGCTCCTTCGTCCTCGAGAAGACCCACCTTGTCCCTAATTCTCGATATGAGTCAAGTCGAGTCAACTTTTATTGTCATTTCGACCATAACTGCTGGTACGGTACACAGTAAAAACGAGACAACGTTTTTCAGGACCATGGTGTTACACGACACAGTACAGAAACTAGACTGAACTACGTAAAAAACAACACAGAGAAAGCTACACCAGACTACAGACCTACCCAGGACTGCATAAAGTGCACAAAAACAGTGCAGGCATTACAATAAATAATAAACAGGACAGTAGGGCAAGGTGTCAGCCCAGGCTCTGGGTATTGAGGAGTCTGATGGCTTGGGGGAAGAAACTGTTACACAGTCTGGTCGTGAGAGCCCCAATGCTTCGGAGCCTTTTCCCAGCCGGCAGGAGGGAGAAGAGATTGTATGAGGGGTGCGTGGGGTCCTTCATAATGCTGTTTCCTTTGCGGATGCAGCGTGCGGTGTAAATGTCCGTGATGAAGGGAAGAGAGACCCCGATGATCTTCTCAGCTGACCTCACTCTCCGCTGCAGGGTCTTGCGATCCAAGACGGTGCGATTCCCGAACCAGGCAGTGATGCAGCTGCTCAGGATGCTCTCGATACAACCCCTGTAGACTGTGATGAGAATGGGGGGGGGGGGGGGGAGATGGACTTTCCTCAGCCTTCGCAGAAAGTAGAGACGCTGCTGGGCTTTCTCTGCCTTGGAGCTGGTGTCGAGGGACCAGGTGAGATTCTCCGTCAGGTGAACAGCAAGAAATTTGGTGCTCTTTACGATCTCTACCGAGGAGCATAAAATACTGTCGTATGTAAGTATACATAAATATAAAATACTGTCGGATTCGCCCTGATCCTGCTCATCAGGGACTCTGCCTGGTTTCCCTTGATCTTCCTCATCCCCTGCTTCAGAATATTCCCGCTATCTTTGTACTCCACAAGGGCCCAGGCTCACTTTAGCTTCCTAAACCTTGTATACGCCTCTTTGTTCTTCCTCATCTAATTCACCCGCCCATCCGTGGCGATCCTGAACTTTAAGCAACTCCCGCGTGTCTGAGTGGACGCTTCCCCCCTTAGCTCCTGAACTACCGCGTGGTAAATTTTTCCTCCCTGGTCTAGCATTCTTCTCACAAGATCCGATTTCACTCCTTGCCCGTAACTATGTCAAAACTCGATGAGTCATGGTTTGTGATTCCCAGAATGTCCGCCCCGCTGTCAGCTCTGACACCTGGCCTGGCTGGTTTCCCAGACCTGGGTCCGGAGTCTTGTCTAGCCGGTATTTCCACACGACGTTTCAAGAGCTGGCGGGTGGACTGAAGAAACCCCACCCATCAAAGTTCTCCTGTTAATGAAGTCCCGATCAGGTCAAGTCAAGTCACTTTTTATTGTCATTTCGACCATAACTGCTGGTACAGGACACAGTAGAAATAAGACAACGTTTTTCAGGACCATGGTGTTACACGACACAGTACAAAAACTAGACTGAACTACGTAAAAAAACAACACAGAGAAAGCTACACTAGACTACAGACCTGCTGTCTTGTGCATAAAGTTCACAAGACAGTGCAGGCGTTACAATAAATGTAGGTAGGTAGGCCTCCGTCAGTCTCGATAGACCATGGATTTGCACCTTGGAAAGTTTCCAGGGCGCAGGCCTGGGCAGGGTTGTATGGGGAGACCGGCAGTTGCCCAAGCTGCAAGTCTCCCCTCTCCACGCCACCGATGTTGTCCGAGGGAAGGGCACTAGCACCCATACAGCTTGGCACCGGTGTCGTCGCAGAGCGATGGGTGGTTAAGTGCCTCGCTCAAGGACACAACACACAGCCTCAGTCGAGGCTCAAACTCGTGACCTTCAGATCACTAGACCGATGCCTTAACCACTTGGCCACACGCCAACACACAGTAAATAATAAACAGGACAATAGGGCAGTAAGGTGTCAGTCCAGGCTCTGGGTATCGAGGAGTCTGGGGGAAGAAACTGTTACACCATGGAGGCTAAAATCCACCCACACTGTGACGACCCTGTTCACTCTCCCATAGCCTGCTCACGTATTTGTCTCCCCGCCACTTGGCGGGATTTCGTTCGTTCACTACGTGCCGAGCCGTGTGGCGTTGATCGTGGGCGTTAATGTTCTCGCCAAATTTTCTCCGCAGGAGTGGTTTGTGCCGTCACCTTCTTCTGGGCAGTGTGTGTGTGTGTCGTTACAAGACGGGGTGAACCCCCCGCCCCCACCCAGCCGCGATCGATCTGCCTGGCGTCTGTGGTCGCACAACCAGGACCCGCGATCTGCCACCGGCTGCTCTCGTGCCCTCAAGTGACCAGGATCGTGGGCAGGTGGGCAGGCGGGAGAGACACAAAGCAGGCACTACACCGTGCCCAAGGGTGACCTGCAGGCCAGCAGAGGGAAGGAGCGCCCTACACCTCCGTTTGGGAGGGACGTATCTGCACCCCACCACCCAATGATAGGTATTGGGGGGGGGGCAGGTGGGGTCCTATAGAGTAACCCCATCAGCGTAGTGATTTCTCTCACCTCCATCTAATCTAAATTCACCCACAAACTGTATGGCTGTGTGTTAGGAAAGAAATCGCGGCTCAACGCTATCCTGGCACGTGTCTGTTCCTGTACGGAGGGGGGGGGCAAGGCTAGACGTAGGACACGAAACTTTACAGCACAGGACAGGCCATTCAGCCCGCAATGTAGTGCCTGCCTTCAACCGACTCCACCATCAATCGCCCCGTACTCCTCCGTTTCTCTTCCGCCCGTGTGCCTCAGAGCCTCAGCCACTGCCCCGGCAGAGCGTTCCACACCCCAAACCACCATTTCTCACATCCCCGCCCCTCCGCCATGCTTCCCTCCAATCACCCTACGATGACGCCCTCTTCATCCTAGCCGTTCCCGCTCCGGGTAAAAGAGTCCACTCCATCGATCCCTCGTACAGTCAGAAGAGGGGGGGGGGGGCGTCCATTTAGGGAAAAGGGCGAGGAGGGATTTAGTCAGCCAGTGGATGGAGAATCTGTGGGATCCACGGCTGCGGATGCCTCGCTGTTGGTTATATTAAAAGCGGAGTTAGGTTCTTGATGAGTCAGGGCGTCGACGGTACTGCGGGAAGGCAAAAAGAACGGGGTTGAGAGGGATAGTAAATCAGCCATGATGGAATGGTGGAGCAGACTCGCTGGGCCAAATGGCCTAATTCTCCTCCTATGTCTAACGCTCTTTAATGGTCTATCAAGTTGCCTCAGATCATCCTTCTCCCCAAAGAGAAAAGCCTTAGCTCGCTCAGACTGTCCACAGGAGACAGACGATCTAATCTGGGCATTAACCTGGTAAATCTCCTCGGCACTATCTCCAAAGCTCTCGCATCCTTCTGATGATGAGACACCACAGTCCAAGTGTGGTCTGACCAGAGTTATATAGAGCGCAATACTCCTTGATTGTCCCCAATGACTCATGAAGGCCAACACACCATATGCCTTCTTAACCACCCTATCGAATTGCGTAGCAACTCTGAGGGGTTTATGGATAGGGACCCCAAGATCCCTCTGTTCCTCCACACTGCCAAGAATTCAGCCTTCAGGTTTAACCTGTACACTTTTCTGGATGGAACACCATCTGCCACTCCTCAGCTCGGCTCTGCATCCTCTCAATGTCCCAGTGTACCCAATAACCACGTTCTACACTGTCCACAACTCGGCCAAAAGTCATGTCAACATTTACCAACTTTCTACACTATCCACAACTCCACCGTCCTTCATCTTGTCATTTACTAACCTTCTACACTGACCACAACTCCACAAACCTTCCCCTTATCATTTACCAACCTCCTACACTGGCCACAACACCACCAACCTTCATCGTATCATTTATCAACCTTCTACACTGTCCACAACACCACCAACCTTCATCTTATCATTTACCAAATTCCTACACTTTCCACAACTCCACAAACCTTCATCGTATCATTTACCAACCATCTACACTGTCCACAACACCCCCGACCTTCCTGGCATCATTCAATAACCTCCTACACTGTCCACAACACCACCGACCTTCCTGGCATCATTCAATAACCTCCTACACTGTCCACAACACCCCCGACCTTCCTGGCATCATTCAATAACCTCCTACACTGTCCACAAAACCACCAACCTTCCTGGCATCATTCAATAACCTCCTACACTGTCCACAACACCACCGACCTTCCTGGCATCATTCAATAACCTCCTACACTGTCCACAACACCCCCGACCTTCCTGGCATCATTCAATAACCTCCTACACTGACCACAACACCACCGACCTTCCTGGCATCATTCAATAACCTCCTACACTGTCCACAACACCACCGACCTTCCTGGCATCATTCAATAACCTCCTACACTGTCCACAACACCACCGACCTTCCTGGCATCATTCAATAACCTCCTACACTGGCCACAACACCACCGACCTTCCTGGCATCATTCAATAACCTCCTACACTGTCCACAACACCACCGACCTTCCTGGCATCATTCAATAACCTCCTACACTGTCCACAACACCACCGACCTTCCTGGCATCATTCAATAACCTCCTACACTGTCCACAACACCACCGACCTTCCTGGCATCATTCAATAACCCCCTACACTGTCCACAACACCACCGACCTTCCTGGCATCATTCAATAACCTCCTACACTGTCCACAACACACCCGACCTTCCTGGCATCATTCAATAACCTCCTACACTGTCCACAACACCACCGACCTTCCTGTCATCATTCAATAACCTCCTACACTGTCCACAACACCACCGACCTTCCTGGCATCATTCAATAACCTCCTACACTGTCCACAACACCACCGACCTTCCTGGCATCATTCAATAACCTCCTACACTGGCCACAACACCACCGACCTTCCTGGCATCATTCAATAACCTCCTACACTGTCCACAACACCACCGACCTTCCTGGCATCATTCAATAACCTCCTACACTGTCCACAACACCACCGACCTTCCTGGCATCATTCAATAACCTCCTACACTGGCCACAACACCACCGACCTTCCTGGCATCATTCAATAACCTCCTACACTGTCCACAACACCACCGACCTTCCTGGCATCATTCAATAACCTCCTACACTGTCCACAACACCACCGACCTTCCTGGTATCATTCAATAACCTCCTACACTGGCCACAACACCACCGACCTTCCTGGCATCATTCAATAACCTCCTACACTGTCCACAACACCACCGACCTTCCTGGCATCATTCAATAACCTCCTACACTGGCCACAACACCACCGACCTTCCTGGCATCATTCAATAACCTCCTACACTGTCCACAACACCACCGACCTTCCTGGTATCATTCAATAACCTCCTACACTGTCCACAACACCCCCGACCTTCCTGGCATCATTCAATAACCTCCTACACTGGCCACAACACCACCAACCTTCCTGGCATCATTCAATAACCTCCTACACTGTCCGCAACACCACCGACCTTCCTGGGATCATTCAATAACCTCCTACACTGGCCACAACACCACCGACCTTCCTGGCATCATTCAATAACCTCCTACACTGGCCACAACACCACCGACCTTCATAGATAGATAGATAGATAGATAGTTAGATAGATAGATACTTTATTCATCCCCATGGGGAAATTCAACTTTTTTTCCAATGTCCCATACACTTGTTGTAGCAAAACTAATTACATACAATACTTAACTCAGTAAAAAAAAATATGATATGCATCTAAATCACTATCTCAAAAAGCATTAATAATAGCTTTTAAAAAGTTCTTAAGTCCTGGCGGTTGAATTGTAAAGCCTAATGGCATTGGGGAGTATTGACCTCTTCATCCTGTCTGAGGAGCATTGCATCGATAGTAACCTGTCGCTGAAACTGCTTCTCTGTCTCTGGATGGTGCTATGTAGAGGATGTTCAGAGTTTTCCATAATTGACCGTAGCTTACTCAGCGCCCTTCGCTCAGCTACCGATGTTAAACTCTCCAGTACTTTGCCCACGACAGAGCCCACCTTCCTTACCAGCTTATTAAGACATGAGGCGTCCCTCTTCTTAATGCTTCCTCCCCAACACGCTACCACAAAGAAGAGGGCGCTCTCCACAACTGACCTATAGAACATCATCTCACTACAGACATTGAATGACGCCAACCTTCTAAGGAAGTACAGTCGACTCTGTGCCTTCCTGCACAAGGCGTCTGTGTTGGCAGTCCAGTCTAGCTTCTCGTCTAACTGTACTCCCAGATACTTGTAGGTCTTAACCTGCTCCACACATTCTCCATTAATGATCACTGGCTCCATATGAGGCCTAGATCTCCTAAAGTCCACCACCATCTCCTTGGTCTTGGTGATATTGAGACGCAGGTAGTTTGAGTTGCACCATATCACAAAGTCCTGTATCAGTTTCCTATACTCCTCCTCCTGTCCATTCCTGACACACCCCTCTATGGCTGTGTCGTCAGCGAACTTCTGCACATGGCAGGACTCCAAGTTATATTGGAAGTCTGATGTGTACAGGGTGAACAGGACCGGAGAGAGTACGGTTCACTGCGGCGCTCCTGTGCTGCTGACCACCGTGTCAGACCTACAGTCTCCCAACCGCACATACTGAGGTCTATCTGTCAAGTAGTCCACTATCCAATCCACCATGTGAGAGTCTACTCCCATCTCCGTTAGTTTGTGCTTTAAGATGTTGGGCTGGATGGTGTTAAAGGCACTAGAGAAGTCAAGGAATGTAATCCTCACAGCACAACTGACCCCATCTAGGTGAGAGAGTGATTTGTGCAGCAAATACGTGATAGCATCCTCCACTCCCACCTTCTCCTTATACGCAAACTGAAGAGGATCCCGGGCGTGCCTGGTTTGTGGCCTCAGAATCTGTATTATCATTCAATAACCTCCTACACTGGCCACAACACCACCAACCTTCCTGGCATCATTCAATAACCTCCTACACTGGCCACAACACCACCAACCTTCCTGGCATCATTCAATAACCTCCTACACTGGCCACAACACCACTGACCTTCCTGGCATCATTCAATAACCTCCTACACTGTCCACAACACCACCGACCTTCCTGGCATCATTCAATAACCTCCTACACTGTCCACAACACCACCGACCTTCCTGGCATCATTCAATAACCTCCTACACTGTCCACAACACCACCGACCTTCCTGTCATCATTCAATAACCTCCTACACTGTCCACAACACCACCGACCTTCCTGGTATCATTCAATAACCTCCTACACTGGCCACAACACCACCAACCTTCCTGGTATCATTCAATAACCTCCTACACTGGCCACAACACCACCAACCTTCCTGGTATCATTCAATAACCTCCTACACTGTCCACAACACCACCGACCTTCCTGGTATCATTCAATAACCTCCTACACTGTCCACAACACCACCAACCTTCCTGGCATCATTCAATAACCTCCTACACTGTCCACAACACCCCCGACCTTCCTGGCATCATTCAATAACCTCCTACACTGTCCGCAACACCACCGACCTTCCTGTCATCATTCAATAACCTCCTACACTGTCCACAACACCACCAAACTTCCTGTCATCATTCAATAACCTCCTACACAGTCCACAACACCACCAACCTTCCTGTCATCATTCAATAACCTCCTACACTGTCCACAACACCACCGACCTTCCTGGCATCATTCAATAAACTCCTACACTGTCCACAACACCGCCGACCTTCCTGGCATCATTCAATAACCTCCTACACTGTCCACAACACCGCCGACCTTCCTGGCATCATTCAATAACCTCCTACACTGTCCACAACACCCCCGACCTTCCTGTCATCATTCAATAACCTCCTACACTGTCCACAACACCACCGACCTTCCTGGCATCATTCAATAACCTCCTACACTGTCCACAACACCACCGACCTTCCTGTCATCATTCAATAACCTCCTACACTGGCCACAACACCACCGACCTTCCTGGCATCATTCAATAACCTCCTACACTGTCCACAACACCACCGACCTTCCTGGCATCATTCAATAACCTCCTACACTGTCCACAACACCACCGACCTTCCTGGCATCATTCAATAACCTCCTACACTGTCCACAACACCACCGACCTTCCTGGCATCATTCAATAACCTCCTACACTGTCCACAACACCACCAACCTTCCTGGCATCATTCAATAACCTCCTACACTGTCCACAACACCACCAACCTGCCTGGCATCATTCAATAACCTCCTACACTGTCCACAACACCACCGACCTTCCTGGCATCATTCAATAACCTCCTACACTGTCCACAACACCACCGACCTTCCTGGCATCATTCAATAACCTCCTACACTGTCCACAACACCACCAACCTTCCTGGCATCATTCAATAACCTCCTACACTGTCCACAACACCACCGACCTTCCTGGCATCATTCAATAACCTCCTACACTGTCCACAACACCACCGACCTTCCTGGCATCATTCAATAACCTCCTACACTGTCCACAACACCACCCACCTTCCTGGCATCATTCAATAACCTCCTACACTGTCCACAACACCCCCGACCTTCCTGGTATCATTCAATAACCTCCTACACTGTCCACAACACCCCCGACATTCCTGGCATCATTCAATAACCTCCTACACTGTCCACAACACCACCAACCTTCCTGGTATCATTCAATAACCTCCTACACTGTCCACAACACCACCGACCTTCCTGGCATCATTCGATAACCTCCTACACTGTCCACAACACCCCCGACCTTCCTGGCATCATTCAATAACCTCCTACACTGTCCACAACACCACCAACCTTCCTGGCATCATTCAATAACCTCCTACACTGGCCACAACACCACCGACCTTCCTGGCATCATTCAATAACCTCCTACACTGGCCACAACACCACCGACCTTCCTGGGATCATTCAATAACCTCCTACACAGTCCACAACACCCCCGACCTTCCTGGCATCATTCAATAACCTCCTACACTGTCCACAACTCCACCGACCTTCCTGGCATCATTCAATAACCTCCTACACAGTCCACAACACCCCCGACCTTCCTGGCATCATTCAATAACCTCCTACACTGTCCACAACACCACCGACCTTCCTGGCATCATTCAATAACCTCCTACACTGTCCACAACACCCCCGACCTTCCTGGCATCATTCAATAACCTCCTACACTGTCCACAACACCACCGACCTTCCTGGCATCATTCAATAACCTCCTACACTGTCCACAACTCCACCAACCTTCCTGGCATCATTCAATAACCTCCTACACTGTCCACAACACCACCAACCTTCCTGGCATCATTCAATAACCTCCTACACTGTCCACAACACCACCGACCTTCCTGGCATCATTCAATAACCTCCTACACTGTCCACAACACCACCGACCTTCCTGTCATCATTCAATAACCTCCTACACTGGCCACAACACCACCGACCTTCCTGGCATCATTCAATAACCTCCTACACTGTCCACAACACCACCGACCTTCCTGGCATCATTCAATAACCTCCTACACTGGCCACAACACCACCGACCTTCCTGGCATCATTCAATAACCTCCTACACTGGCCACAACACCACCGACCTTCCTGGCATCATTCAATAACCTCCTACACTGGCCACAACACCACCGACCTTCATAGATAGATAGATAGATAGATAGTTAGATAGATAGATACTTTATTCATCCCCATGGGGAAATTCAACTTTTTTTCCAATGTCCCATACACTTGTTGTAGCAAAACTAATTACATACAATACTTAACTCAGTAAAAAAAATATGATATGCATCTAAATCACTATCTCAAAAAGCATTAATAATAGCTTTTAAAAAGTTCTTTAGTCCTGGCGGTTGAATTGTAAAGCCTAATGGTATTGGGGAGTATTGACCTCTTCATCTTGTCTGAGGAGCATTGCATCGATAGTAACCTGTCGCTGAAACTGCTTCTCTGTCCCTGGATGGTGCTGTGTAGAGGATGTTCAGAGTTTTCCATAATTGACCGTAGCCTACTCAGTGCCCTTCGCTCAGCTACCGATGTTAAACTCTCCAGTACTTTGCCCACAACAGAGCCCACCTTCCTTACCAGCTTATTAAGACATGAGGCGTCCCTCTTCTTAATGCTTCCTCCCCAACACGCTACCACAAAGAAGAGGGCGCTCTCCACAACTGACCTATAGAACATCATCTCACTACAGACATTGAATGACGCCAACCTTCTAAGGAAGTACAGTCGACTCTGTGCCTTCCTGCACAAGGCGTCTGTGTTGGCAGTCCAGTCTAGCTTCTCGTCTAACTGTACTCCCAGATACTTGTAGGTCTTAACCTGCTCCACACATTCTCCATTAATGATCACTGGCTCCATATGAGGCCTAGATCTCCTAAAGTCCACCACCATCTCCTTGGTCTTGGTGATATTGAGACGCAGGTAGTTTGAGTTGCACCATATCACAAAGTCCTGTATCAGTTTCCTATAC
Source organism: Hemitrygon akajei (assembly GCF_048418815.1). Lineage (NCBI taxonomy): Eukaryota > Metazoa > Chordata > Chondrichthyes > Myliobatiformes > Dasyatidae > Hemitrygon > Hemitrygon akajei. The sequence continues at coordinate 50,181,344 of NC_133149.1, forward strand.
TCCTCCTCCTGTCCATTCCTGACACACCCCACTATGGCCGTGTCATCAGCGAACTTCTGCACATGGCAGGACTCCGAGTTATATTGGAAGTCTGATGTGTACAGGGTGAACAGGACCGGAGAGAGTACGGTTCCCTGCGGCGCTCCTGTGCTGCTGACCACAGTGTCAGACCTACAGTCTCCCAGCTGCACATACTGAGGTCTATCTGTCAAGAAGTCCACTATCCAATCCACCATGTGAGAGTCTACTCCCATCTCCGTTAGTTTGTGCCTTAAGATCTTGGGCTGGATGGTGTTAAAGGCACTAGAGAAGTCAAGGAATGTAATCCTCACAGCACAACTGACCCCATCTAGGTGAGAGAGTGATTTGTGCAGCAAATACGTGATAGCATCTGCCACTCCCACCTTCTCCTTATACGCAAACTGAAGAGGATCCTGGGCGTGCCTGGTTTGTGGCCTCAGAATCTGTATTATCATTCAATAACCTCCTACACTGGCCACAACACCACCGACCTTCCTGGCATCATTCAATAACCTCCTACACTGGCCACAACACCCCCGACCTTCCTGGTATCATTCAATAACCTCCTACACTGGCCACAACACCCCCGACCTTCCTGGCATCATTCAATAACCTCCTACACTGGCCACAACACCACCGACCTTCCTGGCATCATTCAATAACCTCCTACACTGTCCACAACACCACCGACCTTCCTGGCATCATTCAATAACCTCCTACACTGTCCACAACACCACCGACCTTCCTGGCATCATTCAATAACCTCCTACACTGTCCACAACACCACCGACCTTCCTGGCATCATTCAATAACCTCCTACACTGTCCACAACACCACCAACCTTCCTGGCATCATTCAATAACCTCCTACACTGTCCACAACACCACCAACCTGCCTGGCATCATTCAATAACCTCCTACACTGTCCACAACACCACCGACCTTCCTGGCATCATTCAATAACCTCCTACACTGTCCACAACACCACCGACCTTCCTGGCATCATTCAATAACCTCCTACACTGTCCACAACACCACCAACCTTCCTGGCATCATTCAATAACCTCCTACACTGTCCACAACACCACCAACCTGCCTGGCATCATTCAATAACCTCCTACACTGTCCACAACACCACCAACCTTCCTGGCATCATTCAATAACCTCCTACACTGTCCACAACACCCCCGACCTTCCTGGCATCATTCAATAAACTCCTACACTGTCCACAACACCACCAACCTTCCTGGCATCATTCAATAACCTCCTACACTGTCCACAACACCCCCGACCTTCCTGGCATCATTCAATAACCTCCTACACTGTCCACAACACCACCGACCTTCCTGGCATCATTCAATAACCTCCTACACTGTCCACAACACCACCCACCTTCCTGGCATCATTCAATAACCTCCTACACTGTCCACAACACCCCCGACCTTCCTGGTATCATTCAATAACCTCCTACACTGTCCACAACACCCCCGACATTCCTGGCATCATTCAATAACCTCCTACACTGTCCACAACACCACCAACCTTCCTGGTATCATTCAATAACCTCCTACACTGTCCACAACACCACCAACCTTCCTGGCATCATTCAATAACCTCCTACACTGTCCACAACACCACCGACCTTCCTGGCATCATTCAATAACCTCCTACACTGTCCACAACACCACTGACCTTCCTGGCATCATTCAATAACCTCCTACACTGTCCACAACACCCCCGACCTTCCTGGCATCATTCAATAACCTCCTACACTGTCCACAACACCACCAACCTTCCTGGCATCATTCAATAACCTCCTACACTGGCCACAACACCACCGACCTTCCTGGCATCATTCAATAACCTCCTACACTGGCCACAACACCACCGACCTTCCTGGGATCATTCAATAACCTCCTACACAGTCCACAACACCCCCGACCTTCCTGGCATCATTCAATAACCTCCTACACTGTCCACAACTCCACCGACCTTCCTGGCATCATTCAATAACCTCCTACACAGTCCACAACACCCCCGACCTTCCTGGCATCATTCAATAACCTCCTACACTGTCCACAACACCACCGACCTTCCTGGCATCATTCAATAACCTCCTACACTGTCCACAACACCCCCGACCTTCCTGGCATCATTCAATAACCTCCTACACTGTCCACAACACCACCGACCTTCCTGGCATCATTCAATAACCTCCTACACTGTCCACAACTCCACCAACCTTCCTGGCATCATTCAATAACCTCCTACACTGTCCACAACACCACCAACCTTCCTGGCATCATTCAATAACCTCCTACACTGTCCACAACACCACCGACCTTCCTGGCATCATTCAATAACCTCCTACACTGTCCACAACACCACCGACCTTCCTGTCATCATTCAATAACCTCCTACACTGGCCACAACACCACCGACCTTCCTGGCATCATTCAATAACCTCCTACACTGTCCACAACACCACCGACCTTCCTGGCATCATTCAATAACCTCCTACACTGGCCACAACACCACCGACCTTCCTGGCATCATTCAATAACCTCCTACACTGGCCACAACACCACCGACCTTCCTGGCATCATTCAATAACCTCCTACACTGGCCACAACACCACCTACCTTCATAGATAGATAGATAGATAGATAGTTAGATAGATAGATACTTTATTCATCCCCATGGGGAAATTCAACTTTTTTTCCAATGTCCCATACACTTGTTGTAGCAAAACTAATTACATACAATACTTAACTCAGTAAAAAAAAATATGATATGCATCTAAATCACTATCTCAAAAAGCATTAATAATAGCTTTTAAAAAGTTCTTAAGTCCTGGCGGTTGAATTGTAAAGCCTAATGGCATTGGGGAGTATTGACCTCTTCATCTTGTCTGAGGAGCATTGCATCGATAGTAACCTGTCGCTGAAACTGCTTCTCTGTCCCTGGATGGTGCTGTGTAGAGGATGTTCAGAGTTTTCCATAATTGACCGTAGCCTACTCAGTGCCCTTCGCTCAGCTACCGATGTTAAACTCTCCAGTACTTTGCCCACAACAGAGCCCACCTTCCTTACCAGCTTATTAAGACATGAGGCGTCCCTCTTCTTAATGCTTCCTCCCCAACACGCTACCACAAAGAAGAGGGCGCTCTCCACAACTGACCTATAGAACATCATCTCACTACAGACATTGAATGACGCCAACCTTCTAAGGAAGTACAGTCGACTCTGTGCCTTCCTGCACAAGGCGTCTGTGTTGGCAGTCCAGTCTAGCTTCTCGTCTAACTGTACTCCCAGATACTTGTAGGTCTTAACCTGCTCCACACATTCTCCATTAATGATCACTGGCTCCATATGAGGCCTAGATCTCCTAAAGTCCACCACCATCTCCTTGGTCTTGGTGATATTGAGACGCAGGTAGTTTGAGTTGCACCATATCACAAAGTCCTGTATCAGTTTCCTATACTCCACCTCCTGTCCATTCCTGACACACCCCACTATGGCCGTGTCATCAGCGAACTTCTGCACATGGCAGGACTCCGAGTTATATTGGAAGTCTGATGTGTACAGGGTGAACAGGACCGGAGAGAGTACGGTTCCCTGTGGCGCTCCTGTGCTGCTGACCACAGTGTCAGACCTACAGTCTCCCAACTGCACATACTGAGGTCTATCTGTCAAGTAGTCCACTATCCAATCCACCATGTGAGAGTCTACTCCCATCTCCGTTAGTTTGTGCCTTAAGATCTTGGGCTGGATGGTGTTAAAGGCACTAGAGAAGTCAAGGAATGTAATCCTCACAGCACAACTGACCCCATCTAGGTGAGAGAGTGATTTGTGCAGCAAATACGTGATAGCATCTGCCACTCCCACCTTCTCCTTATACGCAAACTGAAGAGGATCCTGGGCGTGCCTGGTTTGTGGCCTCAGAATCTGTATTATCATTCAATAACCTCCTACACTGGCCACAACACCACCGACCTTCCTGGCATCATTCAATAACCTCCTACACTGGCCACAACACCCCCGACCTTCCTGGTATCATTCAATAACCTCCTACACTGGCCACAACACCCCCGACCTTCCTGGCATCATTCAATAACCTCCTACACTGGCCACAACACCACCAACCTTCCTGGCATCATTCAATAACCTCCTACACTGTCCACAACACCACCAACCTTCCTGGCATCATTCAACAACCTCCTACACTGGCCACAACACCACCAACCTTCCTGGCATCATTCAATAACCTCCTACACTGTCCACAACACCACCAACCTTCCTGGCATCATTCAATAACCTCCTACACTGTCCACAACACCACCAACCTTCCTGGCATCATTCAATAACCTCCTACACTGGCCACAACACCACCAACCTTCCTGGCATCATTCAATAACCTCCTACACTGTCCACAACACCACCAACCTTCCTGGCATCATTCAATAACCTCCTACACTGGCCACAACACCACCGAACTTCCTGGCATCATTCAATAACCTCCTACACTGTCCACAACACCACCAACCTTCCTGGCATCATTCAATAACCTCCTGCAATGGCCACAACACCACCAACCTTCCTGGCATCATTCAATAACCTCCTACACTGTCCACAACACCACCGACCTTCCTGATATCATTCAATAACCTCCTACACTGTCCACAACACCACCGACCTTCCTGGCATCATTCAATAACCTCCTACACTGGCCACAACACCACCAACCTTCCTGGCATCATTCAATAACCTCCTACACTGTCCACAACACCACCGACCTTCCTGGCATCATTCAATAACCTCCTACACTGTCCACAACACCACCGACCTTCCTGGTATCATTCAATAACCTCCTACACTGTCCACAACACCACCGACCTTCCTGGCATCATTCAATAACCTCCTACACTGGCCACAACACCACCGACCTTCCTGGCATCATTCAATAACCTCCTACACTGGCCACAACACCACCGACCTTCCTGGCATCATTCAATAACCTCCTACACTGTCCACAACACCACCGACCTTCCTGGCATCATTCAATAACCTCCTACACTGTCCACAACACCACCGACCTTCCTGGCATCATTCAATAACCTCCTGCACTGGCCACAACACCACCGACCTTCCTGGCATCATTCAATAACCTCCTACACTGTCCACAACACCACCGACCTTCCTGGCATTATTCAATAACCTCCTACACTGGCCACAACACCACCGACCTTCCTGGCATCATTCAATAACCTCCTACACTGTCCACAACACCACCAACCTTCCTGGCATCATTCAATAACCTCCTACACTGTCCACAACACCACCGACCTTCCTGGCATTATTCAATAACCTCCTACACTGGCCACAACACCACCGACCTTCCTGGCATCATTCAATAACCTCCTACACTGTCCACAACACCACCGACCTTCCTGATATCATTCAATAACCTCCTACACTGTCCACAACACCACCGACCTTCCTGGCATCATTCAATAACCTCCTACACTGTCCACAACACCACCGACCTTCCTGGCATCATTCAATAACCTCCTACACTGACCACAACACCACCAACCTTCCTGGCATCATTCAATAACCTCCTACACTGGCCACAACACCACCGACCTTCCTGGCATCATTCAATAACCTCCTACACTGTCCACAACACCACCAACCTTCCTGGCATCATTCAATAACCTCCTGCACTGGCCACAACACCACCAACCTTCCTGGCATCATTCAATAACCTCCTACACTGTCCACAACACCACCGACCTTCCTGATATCATTCAATAACCTCCTACACTGTCCACAACACCACCGACCTTCCTGGCATCATTCAATAACCTCCTACACTGGCCACAACACCACCAACCTTCCTGGCATCATTCAATAACCTCCTACACTGTCCACAACACCACCGACCTTCCTGGCATCATTCAATAACCTCCTACACTGGCCACAACACCACCGACCTTCCTGGCATCATTCAATAACCTCCTACACTGTCCACAACACCACCGACCTTCCTGGCATCATTCAATAACCTCCTACACTGTCCACAACACCACCGACCTTCCTGGCATCATTCAATAACCTCCTACACTGTCCACAACACCAACGACCAACCTGTCATCATTCAATAACCTCCTACACTGTCCACAACACCACCGACCTTCCTGGCATCATTCAATAACCTCCTACACTGTCCACAACACCACCGACCTTCCTGGCATCATTCAATAACCTCCTACACTGTCCACAACACCACCGACCTTCCTGTCATCATTCAATAACCTCCTACACTGTCCACAACACCACCGTCCTTCCGGGAATCATTCAATAACCTCCTACACTGTCCACAACACCACCGACCTTCCTGGTATCATTCAATAACCTCCTACACTGGCCACAACACCACCGACCCTGCTGTCATCATTCAATAACCTCCGACACCGTCCACAACACCACCGACCTTCCTGGCATCATTCAATAACCTCCTACACTGTCCACAACACCACCGACCTTCCTGGCATCATTCAATAACCTCCTACGCTGTCCACAACACCACCGACCTTCCTGTCATCATTCAATAACCTCCTACACTGTCCACAACACCACCGACCTTCCTGTCATCATTCAATAACCTCCTACACTGTCCACAACACCACCGACCTTCCGGGCATCATTCAATAACCTCCTACGCTGTACACAACACCACCAACCTTCCCGTCATCATTCCATAACCTCCTACACTGTCCACACCACCACCGACCTTCCTGGCATCTTTCAATAGCCTCCTACACTGGCCACAACACCACCGACCTTCCTGTCATCATTCAATAAACTGCTACACTGTCCACAACACAACCGACCTTCCTGGCATCATTCAATAACCTCCTACACTGTCCACAACACCACTGACCTTACTGTCATCATTCAATAACCTCCTACACTGTCCACAACACCACCGACCTTCCTGTCATCATTCAATAACCTCCTACACTGTCCACAACACCACCGACCTTCCTGGCATCATTCAATAACCTCCTACACTGTCCACAACACCACCGACCTTCCTGGCATCACTCAACAAACTCCTACACTGTTCACAACACGACCGACCTTCCTGGCATTATTCAATAACCTCCTACACTGTCCACAACACCACCGACCTTCCTGGCATCATTCAATAACCTCCTACACTGTCCACAACACCACCGACCTTCCTGGCATCATTCAATAACCTCCTACACTGTCCACAACACCACCGACCTTCCTGGCATCATTCAATAACCTCCTACACTGTCCACAACACCACCGACCTTCCTGGCATCACTCAACAAACTCCTACACTGTCCACAACACCACCGACCTTCCTGGCATCATTCAATAACCTCCTACACTGTCCACAACACCACCGACCTTCCTGGCATCATTCAATAACCTCCTACACTGTCCACAACACCACCGACCTTCCTGGCATCACTCAACAAACTCCTACACTGTTCACAACACGACCGACCTTCCTGGCATCATTCAATAACCTCCTACACTGTCCACAACACCACCGACCTTCCTGGCATCACTCAACAAACTCCTACACTGTTCACAACACGACCGACCTTCCTGTCATCATTCAATAACCTCCTACACTGTCCACAACACCACCGACCTTCCTGGCATCACTCAACAAACTCCTACACTGTTCACAACACGACCGACCTTCCTGGCATTATTCAATAACCTCCTACACTGTCCTCAACACCACCTACCATCCCGTCATCATTCAATAACCTCCTACACTGTCCACAACACAACCGACCTTCCTGTCATCATTCAATAACCTCCTATACTGTCCACAACACCACCAACCTTCCTGACATCATTCAATAACCTCCTACACTGGCCACAACGTCACCGACCTTCCTGGCATCATTCAATAACCACCTACACTGTCCACAACACCACCGACCTTCCTGGCATCATTCAATAACCTCCTACACTGTCCACAACACCACCGACCTTCCTGTCATCATTCAATAACCTCCTACACTGGCCACAACACCACCAACCTTCCTGTCATCATTCAATAACCTCCTACACTGTCCACAACACCACCGACCTTCCTGGCATCATTCAATAACCTCCTACACTGTCCACAACACCACCAACCTTCCTGACATCATTCAATAACCTCCTACACTGGCCACAACGTCACCGACCTTCCTGGCATCATTCAATAACCACCTACACTGTCCGCAACACCACCGACCTTCCTGGCATCATTCAATTACCTCCTACACTGTCCACAACACCACCGACCTTCCTGGCATCATTCAATTACCTCCTACACTGTCCTCAACACCACCTACCATCCCGTCATCATTCAATAACCTCCTACACTGTCCACAACACCACCGACCTTCCTGACATCATTCAATAACCTCCTACACTGTCCACAACACCCCCGACCTTCCTGGCATCATTCAATAAACTCCTCCACTGTCCACAACACCACCGACCTTCCTGGCATCATTCAATTACCTCCTACACTGTCCTCAACACCACCTACCATCCCGTCATCATTCAATAACCTCCTACACTGTCCACAACACCACCGACCTTCCTGACATCATTCAATAACCTCCTACACTGTCCACAACACCCCCGACCTTCCTGGCATCATTCAATAAACTCCTCCACTGTCCACAACACCACCGACCTTCCTGGCATCATTCAATTACCTCCTACACTGTCCTCAACACCACCTACCATCCTGACATCATTCAATAACATCCTACCCTGTCCACAACACCACCAACCTTCCTGACATCATTCAATAACCTCCTACACAGTCCAGAACACCACCGACCTTCCTGGCATCATTCAATAACCTCCTACACAGTCCACAACACCACCGACCTTCCTGGTATCATTCAATAACCACCTACACTGTCCACAACACCACCGACCTTCCTGTCATCATTCAATAACCTCCTACGCTGTACACAACACCACCGACCTTCCTGGTATCATTCAATAACCTCCTACACTGGCCACAACACCACCGACCTTCCTGGCATCATTCAATAACCTCCTACACAGTCCACAACACCACCGACCTTCCTGGCATCATTCAATAACCTCCTACACTGGCCACAACACCACCGACCTTCCTGGCATCATTCAATAACCTCCTACACAGTCCAGAACACCACCGACCTTCCTGGCATCATTCAATAACCTCCTACACTGTCCACAACACCACCGACCTTCCTGGCATCATTCAATAACCACCTACACTGTCCACAACACCACCGACATTCCTGGCATCATTCAATAACCTCCTACACTGGCCACAACACCACCGACCTTCCTGGCATCATTCAATAACCTCCTACACTGGCCACAACGTCACCGACCTTCCTGGCATCATTCAATAACCACCTACACTGTCCACAACACCACCTACCTTCCTGTCATCATTCAATAACCTCCTACACTGTCCACAACACCACCGACCTTCCTGGCATCATTCAATAACCTCCTACACTGGCCACAACACCACCGACCTTCCTGGCATCATTCAATAACCTCCTACACTGTCCACAACACCACCGACCTTCCTGGCATCATTCAATAACCTCCTACACTGTCCACAACACCACCTACCATCCCGTCATCATTCAATAACCTCCTACACTGTCCACAACACCACCGACCTTCCTGGCATCATTCAATAACCTCCTACACTGGCCACAACACCACCGACCTTCCTGGCATCATTCAATAACCTCCTACACTGTCCACAACACCACCGACCTTCCTGGCATCATTCAATAACCTCCTACACTGGCCACAACACCACCGACCTTCCTGGCATCATTCAATAACCTCCTACACTGTCCACAACACCACCGACCTTCCTGGCATCATTCGATAACCTCCTACACTGTCCACAACACCACCGACCTTCCTGGCATCATTCAATAACCTCCTACACTGTCCACAACACCACCGACCTTCCTGGCATCATTCAATAACCTCCTACACTGTCCACATCACCCCCGATCTTCCTGGCATCATTCAATAACCTCCTACCCTGTCCACAACACCACCGACCTTCCTGACATCATTCAATAACCTCCTTCACTGGCCACTACACCCCCGACCTTCCTGGCATCATTCAATAACCTCCTACACTGTCCACAACTACAACGCCCTTCCTGTCATCATTCAATTACCTCCTACACTGTCCACAACACCACCGACCTTCCTGGCATCATTCAATAACCTCCTGCACTGCCCACAACACCACCGACCTTCGTGGCATCATTCAATAACCTCCTACACTGTCCACAACACCACCTACCATCCCGTCATCATTCAATAACCTCCTACACTGGCCACAACACCCCCGACCTTCCTGGCCTCATTCAATAACCACCTACGCTGTCCACAACTACAACGCCCTTTCTGTCATCATTCAATAACCTCCTACACTGTCCACAACACCACCGACCTTCCTGGCATCATTCAATAACCTCCTACACTGTCCACAACACCACCGACCTTCCTGGGATCATTCAATAACCTCCTACACTGTCCACAACACCACCGACCTTCCTGGCATCATTCAATAACCTCCTACACTGTCCACAGCACCACCTACCATCCCGTCATCATTCAATAACCTCCTACACTGTCCACAACACCACCGACCTTCCTGTCATCATTCAATAACCTCCTACACTGTCCACATCACCCCCGATCTTCCTGTCATCATTCAATAACCTCCTACACTGTCCACAACACCACCGACCTTCCCGTCATCATTCAATAACCTCCTACACTGTCCACAACACCCCCGACCTTCCTGGCATCATTCAATAACCTCCTACACTGGCCACAACACCACCGACCTTCCTGGCATCATTCAATAACCTCCTACACTGTCCACATCACCCCCGATCTTCCTGGCATCATTCAATAACCTCCTACACTGTCCACAACACCACCGACCTTCCCGTCATCATTCAATAACCTCCTACACTGTCCACAACACCCCCGACCTTCCTGTCATCATTCAATAACCTCCTACACTGTCCACATCACCCCCGATCTTCCTGGCATCATTCAATAACCTCCTACACTGTCCACATCACCCCCGATCTTCCTGGCATCATTCAATAACCTCCTACACTGTCCACATCACCCCCGATCTTCCTGGCATCATTCAATAACCTCCTACACTGTCCACAACACCACCGACCTTCCCGTCATCATTCAATAACCTCCTACACTGTCCACAACACCCCCGACCTTCCTGGCATCATTCAATAACCTCCTACACTGTCCACAACACCACCGACCTTCCCGTCATCATTCAATAACCTCCTACACTGTCCACAACACCCCCGACCTTCCTGGCATCATTCAATAACCTCCTACACTGTCCTCAACACCACGGACCTTCCTGTCATCATTCAATAACCTCCTACACTGTCCACAACACCACCGACCTTCCTGTCATCATTCAATAACCTCCTACACTGTCCACAACACCCCCGACCTTCCTGGCATCATTCAATAACCTCCTACACTGTCCTCAACACCACGGACCTTCCTGGCATCATTCAATAACCTCCTACACTGTCCACAACACCACCGACCTTCCTGTCATCATTCAATAACCTCCTACACTGTCCACAACACCACCGACCTTCCTGTCATCATTCAATAACCTCCTACACTGTCCACAACACCACCGTCCTTCCGGGAATCATTCAATAACCTCCTACACTGTCCACAACACCACCGACCTTCCGTGCATCATTCAATAACCTCCTACACTGTCCACAACACCACCGACCTTCCTGGCATCATTCAATAACCTCCTACACTGTCCACAACACCACCGACCTTCCCGTCATCATTCAATAACCTCCTACACTGTCCACAACACCACCGACCTTCCCGTCATCATTCAATAACCTCCTACACTGTCCACAACACCCCCGACCTTCCTGGCATCATTCAATAACCTCCTACACTGTCCACAACACCACCGACCTTCCCGTCATCATTCAATAACCTCCTACACTGTCCACAACACCCCCGACCTTCCTGGCATCATTCAATAACCTCCTACACTGTCCTCAACACCACGGACCTTCCTGTCATCATTCAATAACCTCCTACACTGTCCACAACACCACCGACCTTCCTGTCATCATTCAATAACCTCCTACACTGTCCACAACACCCCCGACCTTCCTGGCATCATTCAATAACCTCCTACACTGTCCTCAACACCACGGACCTTCCTGGCATCATTCAATAACCTCCTACACTGTCCACAACACCACCGACCTTCCTGTCATCATTCAATAACCTCCTACACTGTCCACAACACCCCCGACCTTCCTGGCATCATTCAATAACCTCCTACACTGTCCTCAACACCACGGACCTTCCTGGCATCATTCAATAACCTCCTACACTGTCCTCAACACCACGGACCTTCCTGGCATCATTCAATAACCTCCTACACTGTCCACAACACCACCGACCTTCCTGGCATCATTCAATAACATCCTACACTGTCCACAACACCACCGACCTTCCTGTCATCATTCAATAACCTCCTACACTGTCCACAACACCCCCGACCTTCCTGGCATCATTCAATAACATCCGACACTGTCCACAACACCACCGACCTTCCTGTCATCATTCAATAACGTCCAACACTGTCCACAACACCACCGACCTTCCTGTCATCATTCAATAACATCCTACACTGTCCACAACACCACCGACCTTCCTGGCATCATTCAATAACCTCCTACACTGTCCACAACACCACCGACCTTCCTGGCATCATTCAATAACATCCTACACTGTCCACAACACCACCGACCTTCCTGGCATCATTCAATAACGTCCTACACTGTCCACAACACCACCGACCTTCCTGTCATCATTCAATAACCTCCTATACTGTCCACCACACCACCGACCTTCATGTCATCATTCAATTACCTCCTACACTGGCCACAACATCACCGACCTTCCTGGCATCATTCAATAACCTCCTACACTGTCCACAACACCACCGACCTTCCTGGCATCATTCAGTAACCTCCTACACTGTCCACCACACCACCGACCTTCATGTCATCATTCAATAACCTCCTACACTGGCCACAACATCACCGACCTTCCTGGCATCATTCAATAACCTCCTACACTGTCCACAACACCACCGACCTTCCTGGCATCATTCAGTAACCTCCTACACTGTCCACAACACCACCGACCTTCCTGGCATCATTCAATAACCTCCTACACTGGCCACAACACCACCGACCTTCCTGGCATCATTCAATAACCTCCTACACTGTCCACAACACCACTGACCTTCATGCCATCATTCAATAACCTCCTACACTGTCCACATCACCCCCGATCTTCCTGGCATCATTCAATAACCTCCTACCCTGTCCACAACACCACCGACCTTCCTGACATCATTCAATAACCTCCTTCACTGGCCACTACACCCCCGACCTTCCTGGCATCATTCAATAACCTCCTACACTGTCCACAACACCACCGACCTTCCTCGCATCATTCAATAACCTCCTACACTGTCCACAACACCACCGACCTTCCTGTCATCATTCAATAACCTCCTACACTGTCCACAACACCACCGTCCTTCCGGGAATCATTCAATAACCTCCTACACTGTCCACAACACCACCGACCTTCCTGTCATCATTCAATAACCTCCTACACTGTCCACAACACCCCCGACCTTCCTGGCATCATTCAATAACCTCCTACACTGTCCTCAACACCACGGACCTTCCTGGCATCATTCAATAACCTCCTACACTGTCCACAACACCACCGACCTTCCTGGCATCATTCAATAACATCCTACACTGTCCACAACACCACCGACCTTCCTGTCATCATTCAATAACCTCCTACACTGTCCACAACACCACCGACCTTCCTGTCATCATTCAATAACGTCCTACACTGTCCACAACACCACCGACCTTCCTGTCATCATTCAATAACCTCCTATACTGTCCACCACACCACCGACCTTCATGTCATCATTCAATTACCTCCTACACTGGCCACAACATCACCGACCTTCCTGGCATCATTCAATAACCTCCTACACTGTCCACAACACCACCGACCTTCCTGGCATCATTCAGTAACCTCCTACACTGTCCACCACACCACCGACCTTCATGTCATCATTCAATAACCTCCTACACTGGCCACAACATCACCGACCTTCCTGGCATCATTCAATAACCTACTACACTGTCCACAACACCACCGACCTTCCTGGCATCATTCAATAACCTCCTACACCGTCCACAACACCACCGACCTTCCTGGCATCATTCAATAACCTCCTACACTGTCCACAACACCACCGACCTTCCTGGCATCATTCAATAACCTCCTACACTGGCCACAACACCACCGACCTTCCTGGCATCATTCAGTAACCTCCTACACTGTCACCAACACCACCGACCTTCCTGGCATCATTCAATAACCTCCTACACTGGCCACAACACCACCGACCTTCCTGGCATCATTCAATAACCTCCTACACTGTCCACAACACCACTGACCTTCATGCCATCATTCAATAACCTCCTACACTGTCCACATCACCCCCGATCTTCCTGGCATCATTCAATAACCTCCTACCCTGTCCACAACACCACCGACCTTCCTGACATCATTCAATAACCTCCTTCACTGGCCACTACACCCCCGACCTTCCTGGCATCATTCAATAACCTCCTACACTGTCCACAACTACAACGCCCTTCCTGTCATCATTCAATTACCTCCTACACTGTCCACAGCACCACCGACCTTCCTGGCATCATTCAATAACCTCCTACACTGTCCACAACACCACCGACCTTCCTGTCATCATTCAATAACCTCCTACACTGTCCACAACACCACCGTCCTTCCGGGAATCATTCAATAAACTCCTACACTGTCCGCAACACCACCGACCTTCCTGTCATCATTCAATAACCTCCTACACTGTCCACAACACCCCCGACCTTCCTGTCATCATTCAATAACATCCTACACAGTCCACAACACCACCGACCTTCCTGTCATCATTCAATAACATCCTACACTGTCCACAAAACCACCGACCTTCCTGGCATCATTCAATAACCTCCAACACTGTCCACAAAACCACCGACCTTCCTGTCATCATTCAATAACATCCTACACTGTCGACAACACCACCTACCGTCCCGTCATCATTCAATAACCTCCTACACTGTCCACAACACCCCCGACCTTCCTGGCATCATTCAATAACCTCCTACACTGTCCACAACACCGCCTACCATCCCGTCATCATTCAATAACCTCCTA
The DNA here is from genome assembly GCF_048418815.1 of Hemitrygon akajei. Lineage (NCBI taxonomy): Eukaryota > Metazoa > Chordata > Chondrichthyes > Myliobatiformes > Dasyatidae > Hemitrygon > Hemitrygon akajei. The sequence goes on from NC_133149.1 coordinate 50,196,837, forward strand.
CACTGTCCACAACACCCCCGAACTTCCTGGCATCATTCAATAACCTCCTACACTGTCCACAACACCGCCTACCATCCCGTCATCATTCAATAACCTCCTACACTGTCCACAACACCAGCGACATTCCTGGCATCATTCAATAACCTCCTACACTCTCCACAACAACACCTACATCCCGTCATCATTCAATAACCTCCTACACTGTCCACAACACCAGCGACATTCCTGGCATCATTCAATAACCTCCTACACTGTCCACAACACCCCCGACCTTCCTGGCATCATTCAATAACCTCCTACACTGTCCACAACAACCCCGACCTTCCTGACATCATTCAATAACCTCCTACACTGTCCACAACACCCCCGACCTTCCTGGCATCATTCAATAACCTCCTACACTGTCCACAACACCACCGACCTTCCTGTCATCATTCAATAACCTCCTACACAGTCCACAACACCCCCGACATTCCTGGCATCATTCAATAACCTCCTACACTCTCCACAACACCACCTACATCCCGTCATCATTCAATAAACTCCTACACTGTCCACAACAGCCCCGACGTTCCTGGCATCATTCAATAACCCCCTACACTGTCCACAACACCACCGACCTTCCTGACATCATTCAATAACCTCCTACACTGTCCACAACACCCCCGAACTTCCTGGCATCATTCAATAACCTCCTCCACTGTCCACAACACCACCGACCTTCCTGGCATCATTCAATAACCTCCTACACTGTCCACAACACCACCGACCTTCCTGGCATCATTAGGTAACCTCCTACACTGTCCACAACGCCACCGACCTTCCGGGCATCATTCAATAACCTTCTACACTGTCCACAACACCACCGACCTTCCTGGCATCATTCAATAACCTCCTACACTGGCCACAACACCAACGACCTTCCTGGCATCATTCAATAACCTCCTACACTGTCCACAACACCACCGACCTTCCTGGCATCATTCAATAACCTCCTACACTGTCCACAACACCAACGACCTTCCTGGCATCATTCAATAACCTCCTACACTGTCCACAACACCACCGACCTTCCTGGCATCATTCAATAACCTCCTACACTGTCAACAACACTACCGACCTTCCTGGCATCATTCAATAACCTCCTACACTGTCCACAACACCACCGACCTTCCTGGCATCATTCAATAACCTCCTACACTGTCCACAACACCAACGACCTTCCTGGCATCATTCAATAACCTCCTACACTGTCCACAACACCACCGACCTTCCTGGCATCATTCAATAACCTCTTACACTGTCCACAACACCACCGACCTTCCTGGCATCAATCAATAACATCCTACACTGTCCACAACACCACCAACCTTCCTGCCATCATTCAATAACCTCCTAAACCGTCCACAACACCACCGACCTTCCTGGCATCATTCAATAACCTCCAACACTGTCCACAAAACCACCGACCTTCCTGTCATCATTCAATAACATCCTACACTGTCGACAACACCACCTACCGTCCCGTCATCATTCAATAACCTCCTACACTGTCCACAACACCCCCGACCTTCCTGGCATCATTCAATAACCTCCTACACTGTCCACAACACCGCCTACCATCCCGTCATCATTCAATAACCTCCTACACTGTCCACAACACCCCCGAACTTCCTGGCATCATTCAATAACCTCCTACACTGTCCACAACACCGCCTACCATCCCGTCATCATTCAATAACCTCCTACTCTGGCCACAACACCAGCGACCTTCCTGGCATCATTCAATAACCTCCTACACTGTCCACAAAACCACCGACCTTCCTGGCATCATTCAATAACCTCCTACACTGTCCACAACACCACCGACCTTCCTGGCATCATTCAATAACCTCCTACACTGTCCACAACACCACCGACCTTCCTGTCATCATTCAATAACCTCCTACACTGTCAACAACACTACCGACCTTCCTGGCATCATTCAATAACCTCCTACACTGTCCACAACACCACCGAACTTCCTGGCATCATTCAAAAACCTCCTAGACAGTCCACAACACCACCGACCTTCCTGTCATCATTCAATAACCTCCTACACTGTCCACTACACCACCGACCTTCCTGGCATCATTCAAAAACCTCCTAGACAGTCCACAACACCACCGACCTTCCTGTCATCATTCAATAACCTCCTACACTGTCCACAACACCACCGACATTCCTGGCATCATTGAATAACCTCCTACACTGTCCACAACACCACCAACCTTCCTGGCATCATTCAATAACCTCCTACACTGGCCACAAAACCACCGACCTTCCTGGCATCATTCAATAACCTCCTACACTGTCCAGAACACAACCGACATTCCTGTCATCATTCAATAACCTCCTACACAGTCCACAACACCACCGACCTTCCTGGCATCATTCAATAACCTCCTACACTGTCCACAACACCACCGACATTCCTGGCATCATTCAATAACCTCCTACACTCTCCACAACACCACCTACCATCCCGTCATCATTCAATAACCTCCTACACTGTCCACAACACCCCCGACCTTCCTGGCATCATTCAATAACCTCCTACACTGTCCACAACACCACCAACCTTCCTGGCATCATTCAATAACCTCCTACACTGTCCACAACACCACCGACCTTCCTGTCATCATTCAATAATCTCCTACACTGTCCACAACACCACCGACCATCCTGTCATCATTCAATAACCTCCTACACTGTCCACAACACCACCGACCTTCCTGTCATCATTCAATAACCTCCTATACCGTCCACAACACCACCGACGTTCCTGTCATCATTCAATAACCTCCTACACTGTCCACAACACTACCGACCTTCCTGTCATCATTCAATAACCTCCTACACTGTCCACAACACCACCGACCTTCCTGACATCATTCAATAACCTCCTACACTGTCCACAACACCACCGACCTTCCTGTCATCATTCAATAACCTCCTACACTGTCCACAACACCACCGACCTTCCTGACATCATTCAATAACCTCCTATACCGTCCACAACACCACCGACGTTCCTGTCATCATTCAATAACCTCCTACACTGTCCACAACACCACCGACCTTCCTGTCATCATTCAATAACCTCCTACACTGTCCACAACACCACCGACCTTCCTGTCATCATTCAATAACCTCCTACACTGTCCACAACACCACCGACGTTCCTGTCATCATTCAATAACCTCCTATACCGTCCACAACACCACCGACCTTCCTGTCATCATTCAATAACCTCCTATACCGTCCACAACACCACCGACCTTCCTGTCATCATTCAATAACCTCCTACACTGTCCACAACACCACCGACCTTCCTGTCATCATTCAATAACCTCCTATACCGTCCACAACACCACCGACCTTCCTGTCATCATTCAATAACCTCCTACACTGTCCACAACACCACCGACCTTCCTGGCATCATTCAATAACCTCCTACACTGTCCACAACACCACCAACCTTCCTGGCATCATTCAATAACCTCCTATACCGTCCACAACACCACCGACTTTCCTGACATCATTCAATAAACTCCTACACTGTCCACAACACCACCGACCTTCCTGGCATCATTCAATAACCTCCTACACTGTCCACAACACCACCGACCTTCCTGGCATCATTCAATAACCTCCTACACTCTCCACAACAACACCGACCTTCCTGGCATCATTCAATAACCTCCTACACTGGCCACAACACCACCGACCTTCCTGGCATCAATCAATAACCTCCTACACTCTCCACAACATCACCGACCTTCCTGGCATCATTCAATAACCTCCTACACTGTCCACAACACCACCGACCTTCCTGGCATCATTCAATAACCTCCTACACTGTCCACAACACCACCGACCTTCCTGGCATCATTCAATAACCTCCTACACTGTCCACAACACCACCGACCTTCCTGGCATCATTCAATAACCTCCTACACTGTCCACAACACCACCGACCTTCCTGGCATCATTCAATAACCTCCTACACTGTCCACAACACCACCGCCCTTCCCGTCATCATTCAATAACCTCCTACACTGTCCACAACACCACCGACGTTCCTGTCATCATTCAATAACCTCCTATACCGTCCACAACACCACCGACCTTCCTGTCATCATTCAATAACCTCCTACACTGTCCACAACACCACCGACCTTCCTGTCATCATTCAATAACCTCCTATACCGTCCACAACACCACCGACCTTCCTGTCATCATTCAATAACCTCCTACACTGTCCACAACACCACCGACCTTCCTGGCATCATTCAATAACCTCCTACACTGTCCACAACACCACCAACCTTCCTGGCATCATTCAATAACCTCCTATACCGTCCACAACACCACCGACTTTCCTGACATCATTCAATAAACTCCTACACTGTCCACAACACCACCGACCTTCCTGGCATCATTCAATAACCTCCTACACTGTCCACAACACCACCGACCTTCCTGGCATCATTCAATAACCTCCTACACTCTCCACAACAACACCGACCTTCCTGGCATCATTCAATAACCTCCTACACTGGCCACAACACCACCGACCTTCCTGGCATCAATCAATAACCTCCTACACTCTCCACAACATCACCGACCTTCCTGGCATCATTCAATAACCTCCTACACTGTCCACAACACCACCGACCTTCCTGGCATCATTCAATAACCTCCTACACTGTCCACAACACCACCGACCTTCCTGGCATCATTCAATAACCTCCTACACTGTCCACAACACCACCGACCTTCCTGGCATCATTCAATAACCTCCTACACTGTCCACAACACCACCGACCTTCCTGGCATCATTCAATAACCTCCTACACTGTCCACAACACCACCGACCTTCCTGGCATCATTCAATAACCTCTTACACTGTCCACAACACCACCGACCTTCCTGGCATCAATCAATAACATCCTACACTGTCCACAACACCACCAACCTTCCTGCCATCATTCAATAACCTCCTAAACTGTCCACAACACCACCGACCTTCCTGGCATCATTCAATAACCTCCAACACTGTCCACAAAACCACCGACCTTCCTGTCATCATTCAATAACATCCTACACTGTCGACAACACCACCTACCGTCCCGTCATCATTCAATAACCTCCTACACTGTCCACAACACCCCCGACCTTCCTGGCATCATTCAATAACCTCCTACACTGTCCACAACACCGCCTACCATCCCGTCATCATTCAATAACCTCCTACACTGTCCACAACACCGCCTACCATCCCGTCATCATTCAATAACCTCCTACACTGTCCACAACACCCCCGAACTTCCTGGCATCATTCAATAACCTCCTACACTGTCCACAACACCGCCTACCATCCCGTCATCATTCAATAACCTCCTACTCTGGCCACAACACCAGCGACCTTCCTGGCATCATTCAATAACCTCCTACACTGTCCACAAAACCACCGACCTTCCTGGCATCATTCAATAACCTCCTACACTGTCCACAACACCACCGACCTTCCTGGCATCATTCAATAACCTCCTACACTGTCCACAACACCACCGACCTTCCTGTCATCATTCAATAACCTCCTACACTGTCAACAACACTACCGACCTTCCTGGCATCATTCAATAACCTCCTACACTGTCCACAACACCACCGACCTTCCTGGCATCATTCAAAAACCTCCTAGACAGTCCACAACACCACCGACCTTCCTGTCATCATTCAATAACCTCCTACACTGTCCACTACACCACCGACCTTCCTGGCATCATTCAAAAACCTCCTAGACAGTCCACAACACCACCGACCTTCCTGTCATCATTCAATAACCTCCTACACTGTCCACAACACCACCGACATTCCTGGCATCATTGAATAACCTCCTACACTGTCCACAACACCACCAACCTTCCTGGCATCATTCAATAACCTCCTACACTGTCCAGAACACAACCGACATTCCTGTCATCATTCAATAACCTCCTACACAGTCCACAACACCACCGACCTTCCTGGCATCATTCAATAACCTCCTACACTGTCCACAACACCACCGACATTCCTGGCATCATTCAATAACCTCCTACACTCTCCACAACACCACCTACCATCCCGTCATCATTCAATAACCTCCTACACTGTCCACAACACCCCCGACCTTCCTGGCATCATTCAATAACCTCCTACACTGTCCACAACACCACCAACCTTCCTGGCATCATTCAATAACCTCCTACACTGTCCACAACACCACCGACCTTCCTGTCATCATTCAATAATCTCCTACACTGTCCACAACACCACCGACCATCCTGTCATCATTCAATAACCTCCTACACTGTCCACAACACCACCAACCTTCCTGGCATCATTCAATAACCTCCTACACTGTCCACAACACCACCGACCTTCCTGTCATCATTCAATAACCTCCTATACCGTCCACAACACCACCGACGTTCCTGTCATCATTCAATAACCTCCTACACAGTCCACAACACTACCGACCTTCCTGTCATCATTCAATAACCTCCTACACTGTCCACAACACCACCGACCTTCCTGACATCATTCAATAACCTCCTACACTGTCCACAACACCCCCGAACTTCCTGGCATCATTCAATAACCTCCTCCACTGTCCACAACACCACCGACCTTCCTGGCATCATTCAATAACCTCCTACACTGTCCACAACACCACCGACCTTCCTGGCATCATTAGGTAACCTCCTACACTGTCCACAACGCCACCGACCTTCCGGGCATCATTCAATAACCTCCTACACTGTCCACAACACCACCGACCTTCCTGGCATCATTCAATAACCTCCTACACTGGCCACAACACCAACGACCTTCCTGGCATCATTCAATAACCTCCTACACTGTCCACAACACCACCGACCTTCCTGGCATCATTCAATAACCTCCTACACTGTCCACAACACCAACGACCTTCCTGGCATCATTCAATAACCTCCTACACTGTCCACAACACCACCGACCTTCCTGGCATCATTCAATAACCTCCTACACTGTCAACAACACTACCGACCTTCCTGGCATCATTCAATAACCTCCTACACTGTCCACAACACCACCGACCTTCCTGGCATCATTCAATAACCTCCTACACTGTCCACAACACCAACGACCTTCCTGGCATCATTCAATAACCTCCTACACTGTCCACAACACCACCGACCTTCCTGGCATCATTCAATAACCTCTTACACTGTCCACAACACCACCGACCTTCCTGGCATCAATCAATAACCTCCTACACTGTCCACAACACCACCAACCTTCCTGCCATCATTCAATAACCTCCTAAACTGTCCACAACACCACCGACCTTCCTGGCATCATTCAATAACCTCCAACACTGTCCACAAAACCACCGACCTTCCTGTCATCATTCAATAACATCCTACACTGTCGACAACACCACCTACCGTCCCGTCATCATTCAATAACCTCCTACACTGTCCACAACACCCCCGACCTTCCTGGCATCATTCAATAACCTCCTACACTGTCCACAACACCGCCTACCATCCCGTCATCATTCAATAACCTCCTACACTGTCCACAACACCCCCGAACTTCCTGGCATCATTCAATAACCTCCTACACTGTCCACAACACCGCCTACCATCCCGTCATCATTCAATAACCTCCTACTCTGGCCACAACACCAGCGACCTTCCTGGCATCATTCAATAACCTCCTACACTGTCCACAAAACCACCGACCTTCCTGGCATCATTCAATAACCTCCTACACTGTCCACAACACCACCGACCTTCCTGGCATCATTCAATAACCTCCTACACTGTCCACAACACCACCGACCTTCCTGTCATCATTCAATAACCTCCTACACTGTCAACAACACTACCGACCTTCCTGGCATCATTCAATAACCTCCTACACTGTCCACAACACCACCGACCTTCCTGGCATCATTCAAAAACCTCCTAGACAGTCCACAACACCACCGACCTTCCTGTCATCATTCAATAACCTCCTACACTGTCCACTACACCACCGACCTTCCTGGCATCATTCAAAAACCTCCTAGACAGTCCACAACACCACCGACCTTCCTGTCATCATTCAATAACCTCCTACACTGTCCACAACACCACCGACATTCCTGGCATCATTGAATAACCTCCTACACTGTCCACAACACCACCAACCTTCCTGGCATCATTCAATAACCTCCTACACTGGCCACAAAACCACCGACCTTCCTGGCATCATTCAATAACCTCCTACACTGTCCAGAACACAACCGACATTCCTGTCATCATTCAATAACCTCCTACACAGTCCACAACACCACCGACCTTCCTGGCATCATTCAATAACCTCCTACACTGTCCACAACACCACCGACATTCCTGGCATCATTCAATAACCTCCTACACTCTCCACAACACCACCTACCATCCCGTCATCATTCAATAACCTCCTACACTGTCCACAACACCCCCGACCTTCCTGGCACCATTCAATAACCTCCTATACCGTCCACAACACCACCGACGTTCCTGTCATCATTCAATAACCTCCTACACTGTCCACAACACTACCGACCTTCCTGTCATCATTCAATAACCTCCTACACTGTCCACAACACCACCGACCTTCCTGACATCATTCAATAACCTCCTATACCGTCCACAACACCACCGACGTTCCTGTCATCATTCAATAACCTCCTACACTGTCCACAACACTACCGACCTTCCTGTCATCATTCAATAACCTCCTACACTGTCCACAACACCACCGACCTTCCTGTCATCATTCAATAACCTCCTACACTGTCCACAACACCACCGACCTTCCTGCCATCATTCAATAACCTCCTACACTGTCCACAACACCACCGACCATCCTGCCATCATTCAATAACCTCCTACACTGTCCACAACACCACCGACCTTCCTGGCATCATTCAATAACCTCCTACACTGTCCACAACACCACCGACCTTCCTGCCATCATTCAATAACCTCCTACACTGTCCACAACACCACCGACCTTCCTGCCATCATTCAATAACCTCCTACACTGTCCACAACACCACTGACCTTCCTGGCATCATTCAATAACCTCCTACACTGTCCACAACACCACCGACCTTCCTGGCATCATTCAATAACCTCCTACACTGTCCACAACACCACCGACCTTCCTGTCATCATTCAATAACCTCCTACACTGTCCACAACACCACCGACCTTCCTGGCATCATTCAATAACCTCCTACACTGGCCACAACACCACCGACCTTCCTGCCATCATTCAATAACCTCCTACACTGTCCACAACACCACTGACCTTCCTGGCATCATTCAATAACCTCCTACACTGTCCACAACACCACCGACCTTCCTGGCATCATTCAATAACCTCCTACACTGTCCACAACACCACCGACCTTCCTGTCATCATTCAATAACCTCCTACACTGTCCACAACACCACCGACCTTCCTGGCATCATTCAATAACCTCCTACACTGTCCACAACACCACCGACCTTCCTGGCATCATTCAATAACCTCCTACACTGTCCACAACACCACCGACCTTCCTGGCATCATTCAATAACCTCCTACACTGTCCACAACACCACCGACCTTCCTGGCATCATTCAATAACCTCCTACACTGTCCACAACACCACCGACCTTCCTGGCATCATTCAATAACCTCCTACACTGGACAAAACACCACCGACCTTCCTGGCATCATTCAATAACCTCCTACACTGTCCACAACACCACCGACCTTCCTGGCATCATTCAATAACCTCCTACACTGTCCACAACACCACCGACCTTCCTGTCATCATTCAATAACCTCCTACACTGTCCACAACACTACCGACCTTCCTGGCATCATTCAATAACCTCCTACACTGTCCACAACACCACCTTCCTTCCTGGCATCATTCAATAAACTCCTACACTGTCCACAACACCACCTTCCTTCCTGGGATCATTCAATAACCTCCTACACTGTCCACAACACCACCGACCTTCCTGTCATCATTCAATAACCTCCTACACTGTCCTCAACACCACCGACCTTCCTGTCATCATTCAATAACCTCCTACACTGTCCACAACACCACCTTCCTTCCTGGCATCACTCAATAACCTCCTACACTGTACACAACACCACCGACCTTCCTGTCATCATTCAATAACCTCCTACACTGTCCACAACACCACCTTCCTTCCTGGCATCACTCAATAACCTCCTACACTGTACACAACACCACCGACCTTCCTGTCATCATTTAATAACCTCCTACACTGTCCACAACACCACCGACCTTCCTGGCATCATTCAATAACATCCTACACTGTCCACAACACCACCGACCTTCCTGGCATCATTCAATAACCGACTACACTGTCCACAATACCACCCACCTTCCTGTCAACATTCAATAACCTCCTACACTGTCCACAGCACCACCGACCTTCCTGGCATCATTCAATAACCTCCTACACTATCCACAACACCACCGACCTTCCTGGCATCATTCAATAACCTCCTACACTGTCCACAACACCACCGACCTTCCTGTCATCATTCAATAACCTCCTACACTGTCCACAACACCACCGTCCTTCCTGGCATCATTCAATAACTGACTACACTGTCCACAATACCACCGACCTTCCTGTCAACATTCAATAACCTCCTACACTGTCCACAGCACCACCGACCTTCCTGGCATCATTCAATAACCTCCTACACTATCCACAACACCACCGACCTTCCTGGCATCATTCAATAACCTCCTACACTGTCCACAACACCACCGACCTTCCTGTCATCATTCAATAACCTCCGACACTGTCCACAACACCACCGACCTTCCTGTCATCATTCAATAACCTCCTACAATGTCCACAACACCACCGACCTTCCTGGCATCATTCAATAACCTCCTACATTGTCCACTATACCCCCGTCCTTCCTGTCATCATTCAATAACCTCCTACACTGTCCACAGCACCACCGACCTTCCTGGCATCATTCAATAACCTCCTACATTGTCCACTATACCCCCGTCCTTCCTGGCATCATTCAATAACCTCCTACACTGTACACAACACCACCGACCTTCCTGTCATCATTCAATAACCTCCTACACTGTCCACAACACCACCTTCCTTCCTCGGATCATTCAATAACCTCCTACACTGTCCACAACACCACCGACCTTCCTGGCATCATTCAATAACCTCCTACACTGTCCACAATACCACCGACCTTCCTGTCAACATTCAATAACCTCCTACACTGTACACAACACCACCGACCTTCCTGGCATCATTCAATAACCTCCTACACTGTCCACAACAACACCGACCTTCCTGGCATCATTCAATAACCTCCTACACTGTCCACAATACCACCGACCTTCCTGTCAACATTCAATAACCTCCTACACTGTCCACAGCATCACCGACCTTCCTGGCATCATTCAATAACCTCCTACACTGTCCACAACACCACCGACCTTCCTGTCATCATTCAATAACCTCCTACACTGTCCACAACACCACCTTCCTTCCTGGCATCATTCAATAAACTCCTACACTGTCCACAACACCACCTTCCTTCCTGGGATCATTCAATAACCTCCTACACTGTCCACAACACCACCGACCTTCCTGTCATCATTCAATAACCTCCAACACTGTCCACAACACCACCTTCCTTCCTGGCATCATTCAATAACCTCCTACACTGTACACAACACCACCGACCTTCCTGTCATCATTCAATAACCTCCTACACTGTCCACAACACCACCGACCTTCCTGGCATCATTCAATAACCTCCTACACTGTCCGCAACACCACCGACCTTCCTGTCATCATTCAATAACCTCCTACACTGTCCACAACACCATCGTCCTTCCTGGCATCATTCAATAACCTCCTATACTGTCCACAACACCACCGACCTTCATGGCATCATTCAATAACCTCCTACACTGTCCACAATACCACCGACCTTCCTGTCAACATTCAATAACCTCCTACACTGTCCACAGCACCACCGACCTTCCTGTCAACATTCAATAACCTCCTACACTGTCCACAGCACCACTGACCTTCCTGGCATCATTCAATAAACTCCTACACTGTCCACAACACCACCGACATTCCTGGCATCATTCAATAACCTCCTACGCTGTCCACAACACCACCGACCTTCCTGGCATCATTCAATAACCTCCTACACTGTCCACAATACCACCGACCTTCCTGTCAACATTCAATAACCTCCTACACTGTCCACAGCACCACCGACCTTCCTGGCATCATTCAATAACCTCCTACACTGTCCACAACACCACCGTCCTTCCTGTCATCATTCAATAACCTCCTACACTGTCCACAACACCACCGACCTTCCTGGCATCATTCAATAACATCCTACACTGTCCACAACACCACCGACCTTCCTGGCATCATTCAATAACCTACTACACTGTCCACAATACCACCGACCTTCCTGTCAACATTCAATAACCTCCTACACTGTCCACAGCACCACCGACCTTCCTGGCATCATTCAATAACCTCCTACACTGTTCACAACACCACCGACATTCCTGCCATCATTCAATAACCTCCTACACTGTCCACAACACCACCGACCTTCCTGGCATCATTCAATAACCTCCTACACTGTCCACAACACCACCGACCTTCCTGTCATCATTCAATAACCTCTTACACTGTCCACAACACCACCTTCCTTCCTGGCATCATTCAATAACCTCCTACACTGTGCACAACACCACCGACCTTCCTGTCATCATTCAATAACATCCTACAATGTCCACAACACCACCGACCTTCCTGTCATCATTCAATAACCTCCTACACTGTCCACTATACCCCCGTCCTTCCTGTCATCATTCAATATCCTCCTACACTGTACACAACACCACCTTCCTTCCTGGCATCATTCAATAAACTCCTACACTGTCCACAATACCACCGACTTTCCTGGCATCATTCAATAACCTCCTACACTGTCCACAGCACCACCGACCTTCCTGGCATCATTCAATAACCTCCTACACTGTCCACAACACCACCGACCTTCCTGGCATCATTCAATAACCTCCTACACTGTCCACAACACCACCGACCTTCCTGGCATCATTCAATAACCTCCTACACTGTACACAACACCACCGACCTTCCTGCCATCATTCAATAACCTCCTACACTGTCCACAACACCACCGTCCTTCCTGCCATCATTCAATAACCTCCTACACTGTCCACAACACCCCCGTCCTTCCTGTCATCATTCAATAACCTCCTACACTGTACACAACACCACCGACCTTCCTGTCATCATTCAATAACCTCCTACACTGTCCACAACACCACCTTCCTTCCTCGGATCATTCAATAACCTCCTACACTGTCCACAACACCACCGACCTTCCTGTCATCATTCAATAACCTCCTACACTGTCCACAACACCACCTTCCTTCCTGGCATCATTCAATAACCTCCTACACTGTCCACAACACCACCGACCTTCCTGTCATCATTCAATAACCTCCTACACTGTCCACAGCACTACCGACCTTCCTGGCATCATTCAATAACCTCCTACACTGTCCACAACACCACCGACCTTCCTGTCATCATTCAATAACCTCCTACACTGTCCACAACACCACCGACCTTCCTGGCATCATTCAATAACATCCTACACTGTCCACAACACCACCGACCTTCCTGTCATCATTCAATAACCTACTACACTGTCCACAATACCACCGACTTTCCTGTCAACATTCAATAACCTCCTACACTGTCCACAGCACCACCGACCTTCCTGGCATCATTCAATAACCTCCTACACTGTTCACAACACAACCGACATTCCTGCCATCATTCAATAACCTCCTACACTGTCCACAACACCACCGACCTTCCTGGCATCATTCAATAACCTCCTACACTGTCCACAACACCACCGACCTTCCTGTCATCATTCAATAACCTCTTACACTGTCCACAACACCACCTTCCTTCCTGGCATCATTCAATAACCTCTTACACTGTCCACAACACCACCTTCCTTCCTGGCATCATTCAATAACCTCCTACACTGTGCACAACACCACCGACCTTCCTGTCATCATTCAATAACCTCCTACAATGTCCACAACACCACCGACCTTCCTGTCATCATTCAATAACCTCCTACACTGTCCACTATACCCCCGTCCTTCCTGTCATCATTCAATAACCTCCTACACTGTCCACAACACCACCGACCTTCCTGTCATCATTCAATAACCTCCTACACTGTCCACAACACCACCTTCCTTCCTGGCATCATTCAATAACCTCCTACACTGTCCACAACACCACCGACCTTCCTGTCATCATTCAATAACCTCCTACACTGTCCACAGCACCACCGACCTTCCTGGCATCATTCAATAACCTCCTACACTGTCCACAACACCACCGACCTTCCTGTCATCATTCAATAACCTCCTACACTGTCCACAACACCACCGACCTTCCTGGCATCATTCAATAACCTCCTACACTGTCCACAACACCACCGACCTTCCTGGCATCATTCAATAACCTCCTACACTGGCCACAACACCACCGACCTTCCTGGCATCATTCAATAACCTCTTACACTGTCCACAACACCCCCGACCTTCCTGGCATCTTTCAGTAACCTCCTACACTGTCCACAACACCACCGACCTTCCTGGCATCATTCAATAACCTCCTACACTGTCCACAACACCACCGACCTTCCTGGCTTCATTCAATAACCTCCTACACTGTCCATAACACCACCGACCTTCCTGGCATCATTCAATAATCTCCTACACTGGCCACAACACCACCGACCTTCCTGGCATCATTCAATAACCTCCTACACTGTCCACAACACCACCGACCTTCCTGGCATCATTCAATAACCTCCTACACTGTCCACAACACCACCGACCTTCCTGGCATCATTCAATAACCTCCTACACTGTCCACAACACCACCGACCTTCCTGGCATCATTCAATAATCTCCTACACTGGCCACAACACCACCGACCGTCCTGGCATCATTCAATAACCTCCTACACTGTCCACAACATCACCGACCTTCCTGGCATCATTCAATAACCTCCTACACTGTCCACAACACCACCGACCTTCCTGGCATCATTCAATAACCTCCTACACTGGCCACAACACCACTGACCTTCCTGGCATCATTCAATAACCTCTTACACTGTCCACAACACCACCGACCTTCCTGGCATCATTCAATAACCTCCTACACTGGCCACAACACCACCGACCTTCCTGGCATCATTCAATAACCTCCTACACTGTCCACAACAC
The DNA here is from genome assembly GCF_048418815.1 of Hemitrygon akajei. NCBI lineage: Eukaryota > Metazoa > Chordata > Chondrichthyes > Myliobatiformes > Dasyatidae > Hemitrygon > Hemitrygon akajei. The sequence continues at coordinate 50,212,350 of NC_133149.1, forward strand.
CACCGACCTTCCTGGCATCATTCGATAACCTCCTACACTGTCCACAACACCACCGACCTTCCTGGCATCATTCAATAACCTCCTACGCTGTTCCACAACACCACCGACCTTCCTGGCATCATTCAATAACCTCCTACACTGTCCACAACACCACCGACCTTCCTGGCATCATTCAATAACCTCCTACACTGTCCACAACACCACCGACTTTCCTGGCATCATTCAATAACCTCCTACACTGTCCACAACACCACCGACCTTCCTGGCATCATTCAATAACCTCCTACACTGGCCACAACACCACCGACCTTCCTGGCATCATTCAATAACCTCCTACACTGGCCACAACACCACATACCTTCCTGGCATCATTCAATAACCTCCTACACTGTCCACAACACCACCGACCTTCCTGGCATCATTCAATAACCTCCTACACTGGCCACAACACCACCGACCTTCCTGGCATCATTCAATAACCTCTTACACTGTCCACAACACCCCCGACCTTCCTGGTATCATTCAATAACCTCCTACACTGTCCACAACACCACCGACCTTCCTGGGATCATTCAATAACCTCCTACACTGTCCACAACACCACCGACCTTCCTGGCATCATTCAATAACCTCCTACACTGTCCACAACACCACCGACCTTCCTGGCATCATTCAATAACCTCCTACACTGTCCACAACACCACCGACTTTCCTGGCATCATTCAATAACCTCCTACACTGTCCACAACACCACCGACCTTCCTGACATCATTCAATAACCTCCTACACTGTCCACAACACCACCGACCTTCCTGGCATCATTCAATAACCTCCTACACTGTCCACAACACCACCGACTTTCCTGGCATCATTCAATAACCTCCTACACTGTCCACAACACCACCGACCTTCCTGGCATCATTCAATAACCTCCTACACTGTCCACAACACCACCGACCTTCCTGGCATCATTCAATAACCTCTTACACTGTCCACAACACCACCTACCATCCCGTCATCATTCAATAACCTCCTACACTGGCCACAACACCACCGACCTTCATAGATAGATAGATAGATAGATAGATAGATAGATACTTTATTCATCCCCATGGGGAAATTCAACTTTTTTTCCAATGTCCCATACACTTGTTGTAGCAAAACTAATTACATACAATACTTAACTCAGTAAAAAAAAATATGATATGCATCTAAATCACTATCTCAAAAAGCATTAATAATAGCTTTTAAAAAGTTCTTAAGTCCTGGCGGTTGAATTGTAAAGCCTAATGGCATTGGGGAGTATTGACCTCTTCATCCTGTCTGAGGAGCATTGCATCGATAGTAACCTGTTGCTGAAACTGCTTCTCTGTTTCTGGATGGTGCTATGTAGAGGATGTTCAGAGTTTTCCATAATTGACTGTAGCCTACTCAGTGCCCTTCGCTCAGCTACCGATGTTAAACTCTCCAGTACTTTGCCCACGACAGAGCCCACCTTCCTTACCAGCTTATTAAGACATGAGGCGTCCCTCTTCTTAATGCTTCCTCCCCAACACGCCACCACAAAGAAGAGGGCGCTCTCCACAACTGACCTATAGAACATCATCTCACTACAGACATTGAATGACGCCAACCTTCTAAGGAAGTACAGTCGACTCTGTGCCTTCCTGCACAAGGCGTCTGTGTTGGCAGTCCAGTCTAGCTTCTCGTCTAACTGTACTCCCAGATACTTGTAGGTCTTAACCTGCTCCACACATTCTCCATTAATGATCACTGGCTCCATATGAGGCCTAGATCTCCTAAAGTACACCACCATCTCCTTGGTCTTGGTGATATTGAGACGCAGGTAGTTTGAGTTGCACCATATCACAAAGTCCTGTATCAGTTTCCTATACTCCTCCTCCTGTCCATTCCTGACACACCCCACTATGGCCGTGTCATCAGCGAACTTCTGCACATGGCAGGACTCCGAGTTATATTGGAAGTCTGATGTGTACAGGGTGAACAGGACCGGAGAGAGTACGGTTCCCTGCGGCGCTCCTGTGCTGCTGACCACCGTGTCAGACCTACAGTCTCCCAACCGCACATACTGAGGTCTATCTGTCAAGTAGTCCACTATCCAATCCACCATGTGAGAGTCTACTCCCATCTCCGTTAGTTTGTGCCTTAAGATCTTGGGCTGGATGGTGTTAAAGGCACTAGAGAAGTCAAGGAATGTAATCCTCACAGCACAACTGACCCCATCTAGGTGAGAGAGTGATTTGTGCAGCAAATACGTGATAGCATCCTCCACTCCCACCTTCTCCTTATACGCAAACTGAAGAGGATCCTGGGCGTGCCTGGTTTGTGGCCTCAGATTCTGTATTATCATTCAATAACCTCCTACACTGGCCACAACACCACCAACCTTCCTGGCATCATTCAATAACCTCCTGCACTGGCCACAACACCACCAACTTTCCTGTCATCATTCAATAACCTCCTACACTGTCCACAACACCACCGACCTTCCTGGCATCATTCAATAACCTCCTACACTGGCCACAACACCACCGACCTTCCTGGCATCATTCAATAACCTCCTACACTGTCCACAACACCACCGATCTTCCTGGCATCATTCAATAACCTCCTACACTGGCCACAACACCACCGACCTTCCTGGCATCATTCAATAACCTCTTACACTGTCCACAACACCCCCGACCTTCCTGGTATCATTCAATAACCTCCTACACTGTCCACAACACCACCGACCTTCCTGGCATCATTCAATAACCTCCTACACTGTCCACAACACCACCGACCTTCATGGCATCATTCAATAACCTTCTACACTGTCCACAACACCACTGGCTTACCTGGCATCATTCAATAACCTCCTACACTGTCCACAACACCACCGACCTTCCTGGCATCATTCAATAACCTCCTACACTGTCCACAACACCGCCGACCTTCCTGGCATCATTCAATAACCTCCTACACTGTCCACAACACCGCCGACCTTCCTGGCATCATTCAATAACCTCCTACACTGTCCACAACACCACCGACCTTCCTGGCATCATTCAATAACCTCCTACACTGGCCACAACACCACCGACCTTCCTGGCATCATTCAATAACCTCTTACACTGTCCACAACACCCCCGACCTTCCTGGTATCATTCAATAACCTCCTACACTGTCCACAACACCACCGACCTTCCTGGCATCATTCAATAACCTCCTACACTGTCCACAACACCACCGACCTTCCTGGCATCATTCAATAACCTTCTACACTGTCCACAACACCACCGACTTTCCTGGCATCATTCAATAACCTCCTACACTGGCCACAACACCACCGACCTTCCTGGCATCATTCAATAACCTCCTACACTGTCCACAACACCACCGACTTTCCTGGCATCATTCAATAACCTCCTACACTGTCCACAACACCACCGACCTTCCTGGCATCATTCAATAACCTCCTACACAGGCCACAACACCACCGACCTTCCTGGCATCATTCAATAACCTCCTACACTGTCCACAACACCACCGACCTTCCTGGCATCATTCAATAACCTCCTACACTGTCCACAACACCACCGACCTTCCTGGCATCATTCAATAACCTCCTACACTGTCCACAACACCACCGACCTTCCTGGCATCATTCAATAACCTCCTACACTGTCCGCAACACCACCGACCTTCCTGGGATCATTCAATAACCTCCTACACTGGCCACAACACCACCGACCTTCCTGGCATCATTCAATAACCTCCTACACTGGCCACAACACCACCGACCTTCATAGATAGATAGATAGATAGATAGATAGATAGATAGATACTTTATTCATCCCCATGGGGAAATTCAACTTTTTTTCCAATGTCCCATACACTTGTTGTAGCAAAACTAATTACATACAATACTTAACTCAGTAAAAAAAAATATGATATGCATCTAAATCACTATCTCAAAAAGCATTAATAATAGCTTTTAAAAAAGTTCTTAAGTCCTGGCGGTTGAATTGTAAAGCCTAATGGCATTGGGGAGTATTGACCTCTTCATCCTGTCTGAAGAGCATTGCATCGATAGTAACCTGTCGCTGAAACTGCTTCTCTGTCTCTGGATGGTGCTATGTAGAGGATGTTCAGAGTTTTCCATAATTGACCGTAGCCTACTCAGCGCCCTTCGCTCAGCTACCGATGTAAAACTCTCCAGTACTTTGCCCACGACAGAGCCCACCTTCCTTACCAGCTTATTAAGACATGAGGCGTCCCTCTTCTTAATGCTTCCTCCCCAACACGCCACCACAAAGAAGAGGGCGCTCTCCACAACTGACCTATAGAACATCATCTCACTACAGACATTGAATGACGCCAACCTTCTAAGGAAGTACAGTCGACTCTGTGCCTTCCTGCACAAGGCGTCTGTGTTGGCAGTCCAGTCTAGCTTCTCGTCTAACTGTACTCCCAGATACTTGTAGGTCTTAACCTGCTCCACACATTCTCCATTAATGATCACTGGCTCCATATGAGGCCTAGATCTCCTAAAGTCCACCACCATCTCCTTGGTCTTGGTGATATTGAGACGCAGGTAGTTTGAGTTGCACCATATCACAAAGTCCTGTATCAGTTTCCTATACTCCTCCTCCTGTCCATTCCTGACACACCCCTCTATGGCCGTGTCGTCAGCGAACTTCTGCACATGGCAGGACTCCGAGTTATATTGGAAGTCTGATGTGTACAGGGTGAACAGGACCGGAGAGAGTACGGTTCCCTGCGGCGCTCCTGTGCTGCTGACCACCGTGTCAGACCTACAGTCTCCCAACCGCACATACTGAGGTCTATCTGTCAAGTAGTCCACTATCCAATCCACCATGTGAGAGTCTACTCCCATCTCCGTTAGTTTGTGCCTTAAGATCTTGGGCTGGATGGTGTTAAAGGCACTAGAGAAGTCAAGGAATGTAATCCTCACAGCACAACTGACCCCATCTAGGTGAGAGAGTGATTTGTGCAGCAAATACGTGATAGCATCCTCCACTCCCACCTTCTCCTTATACGCAAACTGAAGAGGATCCTGGGCGTGCCTGGTTTGTGGCCTCAGATTCTGTATTATCATTCAATAACCTCCTACACTGGCCACAACACCACCAACCTTCCTGGCATCATTCAATAACCTCCTACACTGGCCACAACACCACCAACCTTCCTGGCATCATTCAATAACCTCCTACACTGTCCACAACACCACCGAACTTACTGGCATCATTCAATAACCTCCTACACTGGCCACAACACCACCGACCTTCCTGGCATCATTCAATAACCTCCTACACTGTCCACAACACCACCGACCTTCCTGGCATCATTCAATAACCTCCTACACTGGCCACAACACCACCGACCTTCTTGGCATCATTCAATAACCTCTTACACTGTCCACAACACCCCCGACCTTCCTGGTATCATTCAATAACCTCCTACACTGTCCACAACACCACCGACCTTCTTGGCATCATTCAATAACCTCTTACACTGTCCACAACACCCCCGACCTTCCTGGTATCATTCAATAACCTCCTACACTGTCCACAACACCACCGACCTTCCTGGCATCATTCAATAACCTCCTACACTGTCCACAACACCACCGACCTTCCTGGCATCATTCAATAACCTCCTACACTGTCCACAACACCCCCGACCTTCCTGTCATCATTCAATAACCTCCTACACTGTCCACAACACCACCGACCTTCCTGTCATCATTCAATAACCTCCTACACTGTCCACAACACCACCGACCTTCCTGGGATCATTCAATAACCTCCTACACTGTCCACAACATCACCGACCTTCCTGGGATCATTCAATAACCTCCTACACTGTCCACAACATCACCGACCTTCCTGGGATCATTCAATAACCTCCTACACTGTCCACAACACCACCGACCTTCCTGTCATCATTCAATAACCTCCTACACTGTCCACAACACCACCGAACTTCCTGGGATCATTCAATAACCTCCTACACTGTCCACAACACCACCGACCTTCCTGGCATCATTCAATAACCTCTTACACTGTCCACAACACCACCGACCTTCCTGGCATCATTCAATAACCTCCTACACTGTCCACAACACCACCGACATTCCTGTCATCATTTAATAACCTCCTACACTGTCCACAACACCACCGACCTTCCTGACATCATTCAATAACCTCCTACACTATCCACAACACCACCGACCTTCCTGACATCATTAAATATCCTCCTACACTGTCCACAACACAACCGACCTTCCTGTCATCATTCAATAATCTCTTACACTGTCCTCAACACCACCGACCATCCTGGCATCATTCAATAACCTCCTACACTGTCCTCAACACCCCCGACCTTCCTGGCAACATTCAATAACCTCCTACACTGGCCACAACACCACCGACCTTCCTGGCATCATTCAATAACCTCCTACACTGTCCACAACACCACCGACCTTCCTGTCATCATTCAATAACCTCCTACACTGTCCACAACACCACCGACCTTCCTGGCAACATTCAATAACCTCCTACACTGTCCACAACACCCCCGACCTTCCTGGCAACATTCAATAACCTCCTACACTGTCCACAACACCACCGACCTTCCTGTCATCATTCAATAACCTCCTACACTGTCCACAACACCACCGACCTTCCTGGCAACATTCAATAACCTCCTACACTGTCCACAACACCCCCGACCTTCCTGGCAACATTCAATAACCTCCAACACTGTCCACAACACCACCGACCTTCCTGGCATCATTCAATAACCTCCTACACTGTCCACAACACCACCGACCTTCCTGTCATCATTCAATAACCTCCTACGCTGTCCACAACACAACCGACATTCCTGGCATCATTCAATAACCTCCTAAACTGTCCACAACACCACCGACCTTCCTGTCATCATTCAATAACCTCCTACGCTGTCCACAACACCACCAACCTTCCTGTCATAATTCAATAACCTCCTACACAGTCCACAACACCACCGACCTTCCTGTCATCATTCAATATCCTCCTACACTGTCCACAACACCACCGACCTTCCTGGCATCATTCAATAACCTCCTACGCTGTCCACAACACCACTGACTTTCCTGTCATCATTTAATAACCTCCTACACTGTCCACAACACCACCGATCTTCCAGGCATCATTCAATAACCTCCTAAACTGTCCACAACACGACCGACTTTCCTGGCATCATTCAATAACCTCCTACACTGTCCACAACACCACCGACCTTCCAGGCATCATTCAATAACCTCCTACACTGGCCACAACACCACCGACCTTCCTGGCATCATTCAATAACCTCCTACACTGGCCACAGCACCACCGACCTTCCTGTCATCATTCAATAACCTCCTACACTGTCCACAACACCACCGATCTTCCTGTCATCATTCAATAACCTCCTAAACTGTCCACAACACCACCGATCTTCCTGTCATCATTCAATAACCTCCTACGCTATCCACAACACCACCAACCTTCCTGTCATAATTCAATAACCTCCTACACAGTCCACAACACCACCGACCTTCCTGTCATCATTCAATATCCTCCTACACTGTCCACAACACCACCGACCTTCCTGGCATCATTCAATAACCTCCTATACTGTCCACAACACCACCGACCTTCCTGTCATCATTCAATAACCTCCTACACTGTCCACAACACCACCGATCTTCCAGGCATCATTCAATAACCTCCTAAACTGTCCACAACACCACTGACCTTCCTGTCATGATTCAATAACCTCCTACGCTGTCCACAACACCACCGACATTCCGGTCATCATTCAATAACCTCCTACACAGTCCACAGCACCACCGACCTTCCTGGCATCATTCAATAACCTCCTACACTGTCCACAACACCACCGACCTTCCTGGCATCATTCAATAACCTCCTACACTGTCCACAACACCACCGACCTTCCTGGCATCATTCAATAACCTCCTACACTGTCCACAACACCACCGACCTTCCTGGCATCATTCTATAACCTCCTACACTGTCCACAACACCACCGACCTTCCTGGCATCATTCAATAACCTCCTACACTGTCCACAACACCAGCAACCTTCCTGTCATCAATCAATAACCTCTTACACTGGCCACAACACCACCGACCTTCCTGGCATCATTCAATAACCTCCTACAGTGTCCACAACACCACCGACCTTCCTGACATCATTATATAACCTCCTACACTGTCCACAAAACCACCAACCTTCATCTTATCATTTACCAACCTTCTGCACGGGCCACAACACCACCAACCTTCATCTTATCATTTACCAACCTTCTACACTGTCCACAAAACCACCATCCATCATCTTATCATTTACCAACCTCCTACACTGTCCACAAAACCACCAACCATCATCTTATCATTTACCAACCTTCTACACAGTCCACAACACCACCAACCTTCATCTTATCATTTACCAACCTTCTGCACTGGCCACAACACCACCAACCTTCATCTTATCATTTACCAAACTTCTACACTGTCCACAAAACCACCATCCTTCATCTTATCATTTACCAACCTCCTACACTGTCCACAAAACCACCAACCTTCATCTTATCATTTACCAACCTTCTGCACTGGCCACAACACCACCAACCTTCATCTTATCATTTACCAACCTTCTGCACTGGCCACAACACCACCAACCTTCATCTTATCATTTACCAACCTTCTACACAGTCCACAACACCACCAACCTTCATCTTATCATTTACCAACCTTCTGCACTGGCCACAACACCACCAACCTTCATCTTATCATTTACCAAACTTCTACACTGTCCACAAAACCACCATCCTTCATCTTATCATTTACCAAACTTCTACACTGTCCACAAAACCACCAACCTTCATCTTATCATTTACCAACCTCCTACACTGTCCACAAAACCACCAACCTTCATCTTATCATTTACCAACCTTCTACACAGTCCACAACAGAACCAACCTTCATCTTATCATTTACCAACCTCCTACACTGGCCACAACACCACCAACCTTCATCTTATCATTTACCAACCTCCTACACTGGCCACAACACCACCAACATTCATCTTATCATTTACCAACCTCCTACACTGGCCACAACTCAACCAACCTTCATCTTATCATTTACCAACCTCCTACACTGTCCACAACACCACCAACCTTCATCTTATCATTTACCAACCTTCTACACTGTCCACAACAGCACCAACCTTCATCTTATTATTTACCAACCTTCTACACTGACCACAACTCCACAAACCTTCATCTTATCATTTACCAACCTTCTACACTGACCACAACTCCACAAACCATCATCTTATCATTTACCAACCTCCTACAGTGGCCACAACACCACCAAGCTTCATCTTATCATTTACCAACCTCCTACACTGGCCACACCACCACCAACCGTCATCTCATCATTCAATAACCTCCTACACTGTCCACAACAACCCCGACCTTCCTGGCATCATTCAATAACCTCCTACACTGTCCACAACACCGCCGACCTTCCTGTCATCATTTAATAACCTCCTACACAGTCCACAACACCACCGACCTTCCTGGCATCATTCAATAACCTCCTACACTGTCCACAACACCACCGACATTCCTGACATCATTCAATAACCTCCTACACTATCCACAACACCACCGACCTTCCTGACATCATTAAATATCCTCCTACACTGTCCACAACACAACCGACCTTCCTGTCATCATTCAATAATCTCTTACACTGTCCTCAACACCACCGACCTTCCTGGCATCATTCAATAACCTCCTACACTGTCCACAACACCACCGACCTTCCTGGCATCATTCAATAACCTCCTACACTGTCCACAACACCCCCGACCTTCCTGGCATCATTCAATAACCTCCTACACTGTCCACAACACCGCCGACCTTCCTGGCATCATTCAATAACCTCCTACACTGTCCACAACACCACCGACCTTCCTGGCATCATTCAATAACCTCCTACACTGGCCACAACACCACCGACCTTCCTGGCATCATTCAATAACCTCTTACACTGTCCACAACACCCCCGACCTTCCTGGTATCATTCAATAACCTCCTACACTGTCCACAACACCACCGACCTTCCTGGCATCATTCAATAACCTCCTACACTGTCCACAACACCACCGACCTTCCTGGCATCATTCAATAACCTTCTACACTGTCCACAACACCACCGACTTTCCTGGCATCATTCAATAACCTCCTACACTGGCCACAACACCACCGACCTTCCTGGCATCATTCAATAACCTCCTACACTGTCCACAACACCACCGACTTTCCTGGCATCATTCAATAACCTCCTACACTGTCCACAACACCACCGACCTTCCTGGCATCATTCAATAACCTCCTACACAGGCCACAACACCACCGACCTTCCTGGCATCATTCAATAACCTCCTACACTGTCCACAACACCACCGACCTTCCTGGCATCATTCAATAACCTCCTACACTGTCCACAACACCACCGACCTTCCTGGCATCATTCAATAACCTCCTACACTGTCCACAACACCACCGACCTTCCTGGCATCATTCAATAACCTCCTACACTGTCCGCAACACCACCGACCTTCCTGGGATCATTCAATAACCTCCTACACTGGCCACAACACCACCGACCTTCCTGGCATCATTCAATAACCTCCTACACTGGCCACAACACCACCGACCTTCATAGATAGATAGATAGATAGATAGATAGATAGATAGATACTTTATTCATCCCCATGGGGAAATTCAACTTTTTTTCCAATGTCCCATACACTTGTTGTAGCAAAACTAATTACATACAATACTTAACTCAGTAAAAAAAAATATGATATGCATCTAAATCACTATCTCAAAAAGCATTAATAATAGCTTTTAAAAAAGTTCTTAAGTCCTGGCGGTTGAATTGTAAAGCCTAATGGCATTGGGGAGTATTGACCTCTTCATCCTGTCTGAAGAGCATTGCATCGATAGTAACCTGTCGCTGAAACTGCTTCTCTGTCTCTGGATGGTGCTATGTAGAGGATGTTCAGAGTTTTCCATAATTGACCGTAGCCTACTCAGCGCCCTTCGCTCAGCTACCGATGTAAAACTCTCCAGTACTTTGCCCACGACAGAGCCCACCTTCCTTACCAGCTTATTAAGACATGAGGCGTCCCTCTTCTTAATGCTTCCTCCCCAACACGCCACCACAAAGAAGAGGGCGCTCTCCACAACTGACCTATAGAACATCATCTCACTACAGACATTGAATGACGCCAACCTTCTAAGGAAGTACAGTCGACTCTGTGCCTTCCTGCACAAGGCGTCTGTGTTGGCAGTCCAGTCTAGCTTCTCGTCTAACTGTACTCCCAGATACTTGTAGGTCTTAACCTGCTCCACACATTCTCCATTAATGATCACTGGCTCCATATGAGGCCTAGATCTCCTAAAGTCCACCACCATCTCCTTGGTCTTGGTGATATTGAGACGCAGGTAGTTTGAGTTGCACCATATCACAAAGTCCTGTATCAGTTTCCTATACTCCTCCTCCTGTCCATTCCTGACACACCCCTCTATGGCCGTGTCGTCAGCGAACTTCTGCACATGGCAGGACTCCGAGTTATATTGGAAGTCTGATGTGTACAGGGTGAACAGGACCGGAGAGAGTACGGTTCCCTGCGGCGCTCCTGTGCTGCTGACCACCGTGTCAGACCTACAGTCTCCCAACCGCACATACTGAGGTCTATCTGTCAAGTAGTCCACTATCCAATCCACCATGTGAGAGTCTACTCCCATCTCCGTTAGTTTGTGCCTTAAGATCTTGGGCTGGATGGTGTTAAAGGCACTAGAGAAGTCAAGGAATGTAATCCTCACAGCACAACTGACCCCATCTAGGTGAGAGAGTGATTTGTGCAGCAAATACGTGATAGCATCCTCCACTCCCACCTTCTCCTTATACGCAAACTGAAGAGGATCCTGGGCGTGCCTGGTTTGTGGCCTCAGATTCTGTATTATCATTCAATAACCTCCTACACTGGCCACAACACCACCAACCTTCCTGGCATCATTCAATAACCTCCTACACTGGCCACAACACCACCAACCTTCCTGGCATCATTCAATAACCTCCTACACTGTCCACAACACCACCGACCTTCCTGGCATCATTCAATAACCTCCTACACTGGCCACAACACCACCGACCTTCCTGGCATCATTCAATAACCTCCTACACTGGCCACAACACCACCGACCTTCTTGGCATCATTCAATAACCTCTTACACTGTCCACAACACCCCCGACCTTCCTGGTATCATTCAATAACCTCCTACACTGTCCACAACACCACCGACCTTCCTGGCATCATTCAATAACCTCCTACACTGTCCACAACACCACCGACCTTCCTGGCATCATTCAATAACCTCCTACACTGTCCACAACACCCCCGACCTTCCTGTCATCATTCAATAACCTCCTACACTGTCCACAACACCACCGACCTTCCTGTCATCATTCAATAACCTCCTACACTGTCCACAACACCACCGACCTTCCTGGGATCATTCAATAACCTCCTACACTGTCCACAACATCACCGACCTTCCTGGGATCATTCAATAACCTCCTACACTGTCCACAACATCACCGACCTTCCTGGGATCATTCAATAACCTCCTACACTGTCCACAACACCACCGACCTTCCTGTCATCATTCAATAACCTCCTACACTGTCCACAACACCACCGACCTTCCTGGGATCATTCAATAACCTCCTACACTGTCCACAACACCACCGACCTTCCTGGCATCATTCAATAACCTCTTACACTGTCCACAACACCACCGACCTTCCTGGCATCATTCAATAACCTCCTACACTGTCCACAACACCACCGACATTCCTGTCATCATTTAATAACCTCCTACACTGTCCACAACACCACCGACCTTCCTGACATCATTCAATAACCTCCTACACTATCCACAACACCACCGACCTTCCTGACATCATTAAATATCCTCCTACACTGTCCACAACACAACCGACCTTCCTGTCATCATTCAATAATCTCTTACACTGTCCTCAACACCACCGACCATCCTGGCATCATTCAATAACCTCCTACACTGTCCTCAACACCCCCGACCTTCCTGGCAACATTCAATAACCTCCTACACTGGCCACAACACCACCGACCTTCCTGGCATCATTCAATAACCTCCTACACTGTCCACAACACCACCGACCTTCCTGTCATCATTCAATAACCTCCTACACTGTCCACAACACCACCGACCTTCCTGGCAACATTCAATAACCTCCTACACTGTCCACAACACCCCCGACCTTCCTGGCAACATTCAATAACCTCCTACACTGTCCACAACACCACCGACCTTCCTGTCATCATTCAATAACCTCCTACACTGTCCACAACACCACCGACCTTCCTGGCAACATTCAATAACCTCCTACACTGTCCACAACACCCCCGACCTTCCTGGCAACATTCAATAACCTCCAACACTGTCCACAACACCACCGACCTTCCTGGCATCATTCAATAACCTCCTACACTGTCCACAACACCACCGACCTTCCTGTCATCATTCAATAACCTCCTACGCTGTCCACAACACAACCGACATTCCTGGCATCATTCAATAACCTCCTAAACTGTCCACAACACCACCGACCTTCCTGTCATCATTCAATAACCTCCTACGCTGTCCACAACACCACCAACCTTCCTGTCATAATTCAATAACCTCCTACACAGTCCACAACACCACCGACCTTCCTGTCATCATTCAATATCCTCCTACACTGTCCACAACACCACCGACCTTCCTGGCATCATTCAATAACCTCCTACGCTGTCCACAACACCACTGACCTTCCTGTCATCATTTAATAACCTCCTACACTGTCCACAACACCACCGATCTTCCAGGCATCATTCAATAACCTCCTAAACTGTCCACAACACGACCGACTTTCCTGGCATCATTCAATAACCTCCTACACTGTCCACAACACCACCGACCTTCCAGGCATCATTCAATAACCTCCTACACTGGCCACAACACCACCGACCTTCCTGGCATCATTCAATAACCTCCTACACTGGCCACAGCACCACCGACCTTCCTGTCATCATTCAATAACCTCCTACACTGTCCACAACACCACCGATCTTCCTGTCATCATTCAATAACCTCCTAAACTGTCCACAACACCACCGATCTTCCTGTCATCATTCAATAACCTCCTACGCTATCCACAACACCACCAACCTTCCTGTCATAATTCAATAACCTCCTACACAGTCCACAACACCACCGACCTTCCTGTCATCATTCAATATCCTCCTACACTGTCCACAACACCACCGACCTTCCTGGCATCATTCAATAACCTCCTATACTGTCCACAACACCACCGACCTTCCTGTCATCATTCAATAACCTCCTACACTGTCCACAACACCACCGATCTTCCAGGCATCATTCAATAACCTCCTAAACTGTCCACAACACCACTGACCTTCCTGTCATGATTCAATAACCTCCTACGCTGTCCACAACACCACCGACATTCCGGTCATCATTCAATAACCTCCTACACAGTCCACAGCACCACCGACCTTCCTGGCATCATTCAATAACCTCCTACACTGTCCACAACACCACCGACCTTCCTGGCATCATTCAATAACCTCCTACACTGTCCACAACACCACCGACCTTCCTGGCATCATTCAATAACCTCCTACACTGTCCACAACACCACCGACCTTCCTGGCATCATTCTATAACCTCCTACACTGTCCACAACACCACCGACCTTCCTGGCATCATTCAATAACCTCCTACACTGTCCACAACACCAGCAACCTTCCTGTCATCAATCAATAACCTCTTACACTGGCCACAACACCACCGACCTTCCTGGCATCATTCAATAACCTCCTACAGTGTCCACAACACCACCGACCTTCCTGACATCATTATATAACCTCCTACACTGTCCACAAAACCACCAACCTTCATCTTATCATTTACCAACCTTCTGCACGGGCCACAACACCACCAACCTTCATCTTATCATTTACCAACCTTCTACACTGTCCACAAAACCACCATCCATCATCTTATCATTTACCAACCTCCTACACTGTCCACAAAACCACCAACCATCATCTTATCATTTACCAACCTTCTACACAGTCCACAACACCACCAACCTTCATCTTATCATTTACCAACCTTCTGCACTGGCCACAACACCACCAACCTTCATCTTATCATTTACCAAACTTCTACACTGTCCACAAAACCACCATCCTTCATCTTATCATTTACCAACCTCCTACACTGTCCACAAAACCACCAACCTTCATCTTATCATTTACCAACCTTCTGCACTGGCCACAACACCACCAACCTTCATCTTATCATTTACCAACCTTCTGCACTGGCCACAACACCACCAACCTTCATCTTATCATTTACCAACCTTCTACACAGTCCACAACACCACCAACCTTCATCTTATCATTTACCAACCTTCTGCACTGGCCACAACACCACCAACCTTCATCTTATCATTTACCAAACTTCTACACTGTCCACAAAACCACCATCCTTCATCTTATCATTTACCAAACTTCTACACTGTCCACAAAACCACCAACCTTCATCTTATCATTTACCAACCTCCTACACTGTCCACAAAACCACCAACCTTCATCTTATCATTTACCAACCTTCTACACAGTCCACAACAGAACCAACCTTCATCTTATCATTTACCAACCTTCTATACAGTCCACAACAGAACCAACCTTCATCTTATCATTTACCAACCTCCTACACTGGCCACAACACCACCAACCTTCATCTTATCATTTACCAACCTCCTACACTGGCCACAACACCACCAACATTCATCTTATCATTTACCAACCTCCTACACTGGCCACAACTCAACCAACCTTCATCTTATCATTTACCAACCTCCTACACTGTCCACAACACCACCAACCTTCATCTTATCATTTACCAACCTTCTACACTGTCCACAACAGCACCAACCTTCATCTTATTATTTACCAACCTCCTAAACTGTCCACAACTCCACAAACATTCATCTTATCATTTACCAACCTTCTACAAAGTCCACAACACCACCAACCTTCATCTTATCATTTACCAACCTTCTACACTGACCACAACTCCACAAACCTTCATCTTATCATTTACCAACCTTCTACACTGACCACAACTCCACAAACCATCATCTTATCATTTACCAACCTCCTACAGTGGCCACAACACCACCAAGCTTCATCTTATCATTTACCAACCTCCTACACTGGCCACACCACCACCAACCGTCATCTCATCATTCAATAACCTCCTACACTGTCCACAACAACCCCGACCTTCCTGGCATCATTCAATAACCTCCTACACTGTCCACAACACCGCCGACCTTCCTGTCATCATTTAATAACCTCCTACACAGTCCACAACACCACCGACCTTCCTGGCATCATTCAATAACCTCCTACACTGTCCACAACACCACCGACATTCCTGACATCATTCAATAACCTCCTACACTATCCACAACACCACCGACCTTCCTGACATCATTAAATATCCTCCTACACTGTCCACAACACAACCGACCTTCCTGTCATCATTCAATAATCTCTTACACTGTCCTCAACACCACCGACCTTCCTGGCATCATTCAATAACCTCCTACACTGTCCTCAACACCCCCGACCTTCCTGGAAACATTCAATAACATCCTACACTGTCCACAACACCACCGACCTTCCTGTCATCATTCAATAACCTCCTACACTGTCCACAACACCCCCGACCTTCCTGTCATCATTCAATAACCTCCTACACTGTCCACAACACCACCGACCTTCCTGGCAACATTCAATAACCTCCAACACTGTCCACAACACCACCGACCTTCCTGGCATCATTCAATAACCTCCTACACTGTCCACAACACCACCGACCTTCCTGTCATCATTCAATAAACTCCTACACTGTCCACAACACCACCAACCTTCCTGGCATCATTCAATAAACTCCTACACTGTCCACAACACCACCAACCTTCCTGGCATCATTCAATAACCCCCTACACTGTCCACAACACCACCGACCTTCCTGGCATCATTCAATAACCTCCTACACTGTCCACAACACCACTGACCTTCCTGGCATCATTCAATAACCTCCTACACTGTCCACAACACCACTGACCTTCCTGTCATCATTCAATAACCTCCTACGCTGTCCACAACACAACCGACCTTCCTGCCATCATTCAATAACCTCCTAAACTGTCCACAACACCACCGACCTTCCTGTCATCATTCAATAACCTCCTACGCTGTCCACAACACCACCAACCTTCCTGTCATAATTCAATAACCTCCTACACAGTCCACAACACCACCGACCTTCCTGTCATCATTCAATATCCTCCTACACTGTCCACAGCACCACCGACCTTCCTGTCATCATTCAATAACCTCCTACACTGTCCACAACACCACCGATCTTCCTGTCATCATTCAATAACCTCCTAAACTGTCCACAACACCACCGATCTTCCTGTCATCATTCAATAACCTCCTACGCTATCCACAACACCACCAACCTTCCTGTCATAATTCAATAACCTCCTACACAGTCCACAACACCACCGACCTTCCTGTCATCATTCAATATCCTCCTACACTGTCCACAACACCACCGACCTTCCTGGCATCATTCAATAACCTCCTATACTGTCCACAACACCACCGACCTTCCTGTCATCATTCAATAACCTCCTACACTGTCCACAACACCACCGATCTTCCAGGCATCATTCAATAACCTCCTAAACTGTCCACAACACCACCGACCTTCCTGTCATCATTCAATAACCTCCTACACTGTCCACAACACCACCAACCTTCCTGTCATCATTCAATAACCTCCTACACTGTCCACAACACCACCGATCCTTCCTGGCATCATTCAATAACCTTCTACACTGTCCACAACACCCCCGACCTTCCTGGGATCATTCAATAACCTCCTACACTGTCCACAACACCACCGACCTTCCTGGCATCATTCAATAACCTCCTACACTGGCCACAACACCACTGACCTTCCTGGCATCATTCAATAAACTCCTACACTGTCCACAACACCACCGATCCTTCCTGGCATCATTCAATAACCTTTTACACTGTCCACAACACCACTGACCTTCCTGTCATGATTCAATAACCTCCTACGCTGTCCACAACACCACCGACATTCCGGTCATCATTCAATAACCTCCTACACAGTCCACAGCACCACCGACCTTCCTGGCATCATTCAATAACCTCCTACACTGTCCACAACACCACCGACCTTCCTGGCATCATTCAATAACCTCCTACACTGTCCACAACACCACCGACCTTCCTGGCATCATTCAATAACCTCCTACACTGTCCACAACACCACCGACCTTCCTGGCATCATTCTATAACCTCCTACACTGTCCACAACACCACCGACCTTCCTGGCATCATTCAATAACCTCCTACACTGTCCACAACACCAGCAACCTTCCTGTCATCAATCAATAACCTCTTACACTGGCCACAACACCACCGACCTTCCTGGCATCATTCAATAACCTCCTACAGTGTCCACAACACCACCGACCTTCCTGACATCATTATATAACCTCCTACACTGTCCACAAAACCACCAACCTTCATCTTATCATTTACCAACCTTCTGCACGGGCCACAACACCACCAACCTTCATCTTATCATTTACCAACCTTCTACACTGTCCACAAAACCACCATCCATCATCTTATCATTTACCAACCTCCTACACTGTCCACAAAACCACCAACCATCATCTTATCATTTACCAACCTTCTACACAGTCCACAACACCACCAACCTTCATCTTATCATTTACCAACCTTCTGCACTGGCCACAACACCACCAACCTTCATCTTATCATTTACCAAACTTCTACACTGTCCACAAAACCACCATCCTTCATCTTATCATTTACCAACCTCCTACACTGTCCACAAAACCACCAACCTTCATCTTATCATTTACCAACCTTCTGCACTGGCCACAACACCACCAACCTTCATCTTATCATTTACCAACCTTCTGCACTGGCCACAACACCACCAACCTTCATCTTATCATTTACCAACCTTCTACACAGTCCACAACACCACCAACCTTCATCTTATCATTTACCAACCTTCTGCACTGGCCACAACACCACCAACCTTCATCTTATCATTTACCAAACTTCTACACTGTCCACAAAACCACCATCCTTCATCTTATCATTTACCAAACTTCTACACTGTCCACAAAACCACCAACCTTCATCTTATCATTTACCAACCTCCTACACTGTCCACAAAACCACCAACCTTCATCTTATCATTTACCAACCTTCTACACAGTCCACAACAGAACCAACCTTCATCTTATCATTTACCAACCTTCTATACAGTCCACAACAGAACCAACCTTCATCTTATCATTTACCAACCTCCTACACTGGCCACAACACCACCAACCTTCATCTTATCATTTACCAACCTCCTACACTGGCCACAACACCACCAACATTCATCTTATCATTTACCAACCTCCTACACTGGCCACAACTCAACCAACCTTCATCTTATCATTTACCAACCTCCTACACTGTCCACAACACCACCAACCTTCATCTTATCATTTACCAACCTTCTACACTGTCCACAACAGCACCAACCTTCATCTTATTATTTACCAACCTCCTAAACTGTCCACAACTCCACAAACATTCATCTTATCATTTACCAACCTTCTACAAAGTCCACAACACCACCAACCTTCATCTTATCATTTACCAACCTTCTACACTGACCACAACTCCACAAACCTTCATCTTATCATTTACCAACCTTCTACACTGACTACAACTCCACAAACCATCATCTTATCATTTACCAACCTCCTACAGTGGCCACAACACCACCAAGCTTCATCTTATCATTTACCAACCTCCTACACTGGCCACACCACCACCAACCGTCATCTCATCATTCAATAACCTCCTACACTGTCCACAACAACCCCGACCTTCCTGGCATCATTCAATAACCTCCTACACTGTCCACAACACCGCCGACCTTCCTGTCATCATTTAATAACCTCCTACACAGTCCACAACACCACCGACCTTCCTGGCATCATTCAATAACCTCCTACACTGTCCACAACACCACCGACATTCCTGACATCATTCAATAACCTCCTACACTATCCACAACACCACCGACCTTCCTGACATCATTAAATATCCTCCTACACTGTCCACAACACAACCGACCTTCCTGTCATCATTCAATAATCTCTTACACTGTCCTCAACACCACCGACCTTCCTGGCATCATTCAATAACCTCCTACACTGTCCTCAACACCCCCGACCTTCCTGGAAACATTCAATAACATCCTACACTGTCCACAACACCACCGACCTTCCTGTCATCATTCAATAACCTCCTACACTGTCCACAACACCCCCGACCTTCCTGTCATCATTCAATAACCTCCTACACTGTCCACAACACCACCGACCTTCCTGGCAACATTCAATAACCTCCAACACTGTCCACAACACCACCGACCTTCCTGGCATCATTCAATAACCTCCTACACTGTCCACAACACCACCGACCTTCCTGTCATCATTCAATAAACTCCTACACTGTCCACAACACCACCAACCTTCCTGGCATCATTCAATAAACTCCTACACTGTCCACAACACCACCAACCTTCCTGGCATCATTCAATAACCCCCTACACTGTCCACAACACCACCGACCTTCCTGGCATCATTCAATAACCTCCTACACTGTCCACAACACCACTGACCTTCCTGGCATCATTCAATAACCTCCTACACTGTCCACAACACCACTGACCTTCCTGTCATCATTCAATAACCTCCTACGCTGTCCACAACACAACCGACCTTCCTGCCATCATTCAATAACCTCCTAAACTGTCCACAACACCACCGACCTTCCTGTCATCATTCAATAACCTCCTACGCTGTCCACAACACCACCAACCTTCCTGTCATAATTCAATAACCTCCTACACAGTCCACAACACCACCGACCTTCCTGTCATCATTCAATATCCTCCTACACTGTCCACAACACCACCGACCTTCCTGGCATCATTCAATAACCTCCTACGCTGTCCACAACACCACTGACCTTCCTGTCATCATTTAATAACCTCCTACACTGTCCACAACACCACCGATCTTCCAGGCATCATTCAATAACCTCCTAAACTGTCCACAACACGACCGACTTTCCTGGCATCATTCAATAACCTCCTACACTGTCCACAACACCACCGACCTTCCTGGCATCATTCAATAACCTCCTACACTGGCCACAACACCACCGACCTTCCTGGCATCATTCAATAACCTCCTACACTGGCCACAACACCACCGACCTTCCTGGCATCATTCAATAACCTCCTACACTGGCCACAGCACAACCGACCTTCCTGTCATCATTCAATAACCTCCTACACTGTCCACAACACCACCGATCTTCCTGTCATCATTCAATAACCTCCTACGCTATCCACAACACCACCAACCTTCCTGTCATAATTCAATAACCTCCTATACAGTCCACAACACCACCGACCTTCCTGTCATCATTCAATATCCTCCTACACTGTCCACAACACCACCGACCTTCCTGGCATCATTCAATAACCTCCTACGCTGTCCACAACACCACCGACATTCCTGTCATCATTCAATAACCTCCTACACTGTCCACAACACCACCGACCTTCCTGGCATCATTCAATAACCTCCTACACTGTCCACAACAGCACCGACCTTCCTGTCATCATTCAATAACCTCCTACACTGTCCACAACACCACCGACCTTCCTGTCATCATTCAATAACCTCCTAAACTGTAAACAACACCACCGATCTTCCAGGCATCATTCAATAACCTCCTAAACTGTAAACAACACCACCGATCTTCCAGGCATCATTCAATAACCTCCTAAACTGTAAACAACACCACCGATCTTCCAGGCATCATTCAATAACCTCCTAAACTGTAAACAACACCACCGATCTTCCAGGCATCATTCAATAACCTCCTACACTGTCCACAACACCACCGACCTTCCTGGCATCATTCAATAACCTCCTACACTGGCCACAACACCCCCGACCTTCCTGGCATCATTCAATAACCTCCTACTCTGGCCACAACACCCCCGACCTTCCTGGCATCATTCAATAACCTCCTACACTGTCCACAACACCCCCGAACTTAGGGGCATCATTCAATAACCACCTACACTGTCCACAACACCACCGACCTTCCTGGCATCATTCAATAATCTCCTACACTGTCCACAACACCACCGACCTTCCTGGCATCATTCAATAACCTCCTACACTGTCCACAACACCCCCGACCTTCCTGGCATCATTCAATAACCTCCTACACTGTCCACAACACCACCGACCTTCCTGGCATCATTCAATAACCTCCTACACTGTCCACAACACCAGCGACTTTCCTGGCATCATTCAATAACCTACTACACTGTCCACAACACCACCGACCTTCCTGACATCATTCAATAACCTCCTATACTGTCCACAACACCGCCGACCTTCCTGGCATCATTCAATAACCTCCTACACTGTCCACAACACCCCCGACCTTCCTTGTATCATTCAATAACCTCCTACACTGTCCACAACACCCCCGACCTTCCTGGTATCATTCAATAACCTCCTACACTGGCCACAACACCACCAACCTTCCTGTCATCATTCAATAACCTCCTACACTGGCCACAACACCACCGACCTTCCTGGCATCATTCAATAACCTCCTACACTGGCCACAACACCACCGACCTTCCTGGGATCATTCAATAACCTCCTACACTGGCCACAACACCACCGACCTTCCTGGCATCATTCAATAACCTCTTACACTGTCCACAACACCCCCGACCTTCCTGGTATCATTCAATAACCTCCTACACTGTCCACAACACCACCGACCTTCCTGGTATCATTCAATAACCTCCTACACTGTCCACAACACCACCGACCTTCCTGGCATCATTCAATAACCTCCTACACTGTCCACAACACCACCGACTTTCCTGGCATCATTCAATAACCTCCTACACTGTCCACAACACCACCGACCGTCCTGGCATCAATCAATAACCTCCTACACTGTCCACAACACCACCGACTTTCCTGGCATCATTCAATAACCTCCTACACTGTCCACAACACCACCGACCTTCCTGGCATCATTCAATAACCTCCTACACTGTCCACAACACCACCGACCTTCCTGGCATCATTCAATAACCTCCTACACTGTCCACAACACCCCCAACCTTCCTGGCATCATTCAATAACCTCCTACACTGGCCACAACACCACCGACCTTCCTGGCATCATTCAATAACCTCCTACTCTGGCCACAACACCACCGACCGTCCTGGCATCATTCAATAACCTCCTACACTGTCCACAACACCACCGACCTTCCTGGCATCATTCAATAACCTCCTACACTGGCCACAACACCACCGACCTTCCTGGCATCATTCAATAACCTCCTACACTGTCCACAACACCCCCGACCTTCCTGGCATCATTCAATAACCTCCTACACTGTCCACAACACCCCCGACCTTCCTGGCATCATTCAATAACCTCCTACACTGTCCACAACACCCCCGACCTTCCTGGCATCATTCAATAACCTCCTACACAGTCCACAACACCACCGACCTTCCTGGCATCATTCAATAACCTCCTACACTGTCCACAACACCCCCGACCTTCCTGGCATCATTCAATAACCTCCTACACTGTCCACAACACCACCGACCTTCCTGGCATCATTCAATAACCTCCTACACTGTCCACAACACCCCCGACCTTCCTGGCATCATTCAATAACCTCCTACACTGTCCACAACACCACCGACCTTCCTGGCATCATTCAATAACCTCCTACACTGGCCACAACACCACCGACCTTCCTGTCATCATTCAATAACCTCCTACACTGTCCACAACACCACCGACCTTCCTGGCATCATTCAATAACCTCCTACACTGTCCACAACACCCCCGACCTTCCTGGCATCATTCAATAACCTCCTACACTGTCCACAACACCACCGACCTTCCTGGCATCATTCAATAACCTCCTACACTGTCCACAACACCCCCGACCTTCCTGGCATCATTCAATAACCTTCTACACTGTCCACAACACCACCGACCTTCCTGGCATCATTCAATAACCTCCTACACTGTCCACAACACCACCGACTTTCCTGGCATCATTCAATAACCTCCTACACTGTCCACAACACCACCGACCTTCCTGGCATCAATCAATAACCTCCTACACTGTCCACAACACCAGCGACTTTCCTGGCATCATTCAATAACCTCCTACACTGTCCACAACACCCCCGACCTTCCTGGTATCATTCAATAACCTACTACACTGTCCACAACACCACCGACCTTCCTGACATCATTCAATAACCTCCTATACTGTCCACAACACCGCCGACCTTCCTGGCATCATTCAATAACCTCCTACACTGTCCACAACACCCCCGACCTTCCTTGTATCATTCAATAACCTCCTACACTGTCCACAACACCCCCGACCTTCCTGGTATCATTCAATAACCTCCTACACTGGCCACAACACCACCAACCTTCCTGTCATCATTCAATAACCTCCTACACTGGCCACAACACCACCGACCTTCCTGGCATCATTCAATAACCTCCTACACTGGCCACAACACCACCGACCTTCCTGGGATCATTCAATAACCTCCTACACTGGCCACAACACCACCGACCTTCCTGGCATCATTCAATAACCTCTTACACTGTCCACAACACCCCCGACCTTCCTGGTATCATTCAATAACCTCCTACACTGTCCACAACACCACCGACCTTCCTGGTATCATTTAATAACCTCCTACA
This sequence comes from Hemitrygon akajei, assembly GCF_048418815.1. Lineage (NCBI taxonomy): Eukaryota > Metazoa > Chordata > Chondrichthyes > Myliobatiformes > Dasyatidae > Hemitrygon > Hemitrygon akajei. The sequence continues at coordinate 50,237,647 of NC_133149.1, forward strand.
CTGGCCACAACACCCCCGACCTTCCTGGTATCATTCAATAACCTCCTACACTGTCCACAACACCACCGACCTTCCTGGCATCATTCAATAACCTCCTACACTGTCCACAACACCACCGACTTTCCTGGCATCATTCAATAACCTCCTACACTGTCCACAACACCACCGACCGTCCTGGCATCAATCAATAACCTCCTACACTGTCCACAACACCACCGACTTTCCTGGCATCATTCAATAACCTCCTACACTGTCCACAACACCACCGACCTTCCTGGCATCATTCAATAACCTCCTACACTGTCCACAACACCACCGACCTTCCTGGCATCATTCAATAACCTCCTACACTGTCCACAACACCCCCGACCTTCCTGGCATCATTCAATAACCTCCTACACTGGCCACAACACCACCGACCTTCCTGGCATCATTCAATAACCTCCTACTCTGGCCACAACACCACCGACCGTCCTGGCATCATTCAATAACCTCCTACACTGTCCACAACACCACCGACCTTCCTGGCATCATTCAATAACCTCCTACACTGGCCACAACACCACCGACCTTCCTGGCATCATTCAATAACCTCCTACACTGTCCACAACACCCCCGACCTTCCTGGCATCATTCAATAACCTCCTACACTGTCCACAACACCCCCGACCTTCCTGGCATCATTCAATAACCTCCTACACTGTCCACAGCACCCCCGACCTTCCTGGCATCATTCAATAACCTCCTACACTGGCCACAACACCACCGACCTTCCTGGCATCATTCAATAACCTCCTACACTGGCCACAACACCACCGACCTTCCTGGCATCATTCAATAACCTCCTACACTGGCCACAACACCACCGACCTTCATAGATAGATAGATAGATAGATAGTTAGATAGATAGATACTTTATTCATCCCCATGGGGAAATTCAACTTTTTTTCCAATGTCCCATACACTTGTTGTAGCAAAACTAATTACATACAATACTTAACTCAGTAAAAAAAAATATGATATGCATCTAAATCACTTTCTCAAAAAGCATTAATAATAGCTTTTAAAAAGTTCTTAAGTCCTGGCGGTAGAATTGTAAAGCCTAATGGCATTGGGGAGTATTGACCTCTTCATCCTGTCTGAGGAGCATTGCATCGATAGTAACCTGTCGCTGAAACTGCTTCTCTGTCTCTGGATGGTGCTATGTAGAGGATGTTCAGAGTTTTCCATAATTGACCGTAGCTTACTCAGCGCCCTTCGCTCAGCTACCGATGTTAAACTCTCCAGTACTTTGCCCACGACAGAGCCCACCTTCCTTACCAGCTTATTAAGACATGAGGCGTCCCTCTTCTTAATGCTTCCTCCCCAACACGCTACCACAAAGAAGAGGGCGCTCTCCACAACTGACCTATAGAACATCATCTCACTACAGACATTGAATGACGCCAACCTTCTAAGGAAGTACAGTCGACTCTGTGCCTTCCTGCACAAGGCGTCTGTGTTGGCAGTCCAGTCTAGCTTCTCGTCTAACTGTACTCCCAGATACTTGTAGGTCTTAACCTGCTCCACACATTCTCCATTAATGATCACTGGCTCCATATGAGGCCTAGATCTCCTAAAGTCCACCACCATCTCCTTGGTCTTGGTGATATTGAGACGCAGGTAGTTTGAGTTGCACCATATCACAAAGTCCTGTATCAGTTTCCTATACTCCTCCTCCTGTCCATTCCTGACACACCCCACTATGGCCGTGTCATCAGCGAACTTCTGCACATGGCAGGACTCCGAGTTATATTGGAAGTCTGATGTGTACAGGGTGAACAGGACCGGAGAGAGTACGGTTCACTGCGGCGCTCCTGTGCTGCTGACCACCGTGTCAGACCTACAGTCTCCCAACCGCACATACTGAGGTCTATCTGTCAAGTAGTCCACTATCCAATCCACCATGTGAGAGTCTACTCCCATCTCCGTTAGTTTGTGCTTTAAGATGTTGGGCTGGATGGTGTTAAAGGCACTAGAGAAGTCAAGGAATGTAATCCTCACAGCACAACTGACCCCATCTAGGTGAGAGAGTGATTTGTGCAGCAAATACGTGATAGCATCCTCCACTCCCACCTTCTCCTTATACGCAAACTGAAGAGGATCCCGGGCGTGCCTGGTTTGTGGCCTCAGAATCTGTATTATCATTCAATAACCTCCTACACTGTCCACAACACCACCAACCTTCCTGGCATCATTCAATAACCTCCTACACTGTCCACAACACCACCGACCTTCCTGGCATCATTCAATAACCTCCTACACTGGCCACAACACCCCCGACCTTCCTGGCAGCATTCAATAACCTCCTACACTGTCCACAACACCACCGACCTTCCTGGCATCATTCAATAACCTCCTACACTGGCCACAACACCCCCGACCTTCCTGGCATCATTCAATAACCTCCTACACTGTCCACAACACCACCGACCTTCCTGGCATCATTCAATAACCTCCTACACTGTCCACAACACCACCGACCTTCCTGGCATCATTCAATAACCTCCTACACTGTCCACAACACCACCGACCTTCCTGGCATCATTCAATAACCTCCTACACTGGCCACAACACCACCGACCTTCCTGGCATCATTCAATAACCTCCTACACTGTCCACAACACCACCGACCTTCCTGGCATCATTCAATAACCTCCTACACTGTCCACAACACCCCCGACCTTCCTGGTATCATTCAATAACCTCCTACACTGGCCACAACACCACCGACCTTCCTGGCATCATTCAATAACCTCCTACACTGGCCACAACACCACCGACCTTCCTGGTATCATTCAATAACCTCCTACACTGGCCACAACACCCCCGACCTTCCTGGTATCATTCAATAACCTCCTACACTGTCCACAACACCACCGACCTTCCTGGCATCATTCAATAACCTCCTACACTGTCCACAACACCACCGACCTTCCTGGCATCATTCAATAACCTCCTACACTGTCCACAACACCACCGACCTTCCTGGCATCATTCAATAACCTCCTACACTGTCCACAACACCACCGACCTTCCTGGCATCATTCAATAACCTTCTACACTGTCCACAACACCACCGACCTTCCTGGCATCATTCAATAACCTCCTACACTGGCCACAACACCACCGACCTTCCTGGCATCATTCAATAACCTCCTACACTGGCCACAACACCACCGACCTTCCTGGCATCATTCAATAACCTCCTACTCTGGCCACAACACCACCGACCTTCCTGGCATCATTCAATAACCTCCTACACTGTCCACAACACCACCGACCTTCCTGGCATCATTCAATAACCTCCTACACTGGTCACAACACCACCAACCTTCCTGGCATCATTCAATAACCTCCTACACTGGCCACAACACCCCCGACCTTCCTGGTATCATTCAATAACCTCCTACACTGGCCACAACACCACCGACCTTCCTGGGATCATTCAATAACCTCCTACACTGTCCACAACACCACCGACCTTCCTGGTATCATTCAATAACCTCCTAATCTGGCCACAACACCACCGACCTTCCTGGCATCATTCAATAACCTCCTACACTGTCCACAACACCACCAACCTTCCTGGCATCATTCAATAACCTCCTACACTGTCCACAACACCACCAACCTTCCTGGCATCATTCAATAACCTCCTACACTGGCCACAACACCACCGACCTTCCTGGCATCATTCAATAACCTCCTACACTGACCACAACACCACCGACCTTCCTGGCATCATTCAATAACCTCCTACACTGTCCACAACACCACCAACCTTCCTGGCATCATTCAATAACCTCCTACACTGGCCACAACACCACCGACCTTCATAGATAGATAGATAGATAGTTAGATAGATAGATACTTTATTCATCCCCATGGGGAAATTCAACTTTTTTTCCAATGTCCCATACACTTGTTGTAGCAAAACTAATTACATACAATACTTAACTCAGTAAAAAAAAATATGATATGCATCTAAATCACTTTCTCAAAAAGCATTAATAATAGCTTTTAAAAAGTTCTTAAGTCCTGGCGGTAGAATTGTAAAGCCTAATGGCATTGGGGAGTATTGACCTCTTCATCCTGTCTGAGGAGCATTGCATCGATAGTAACCTGTCGCTGAAACTGCTTCTCTGTCTCTGGATGGTGCTATGTAGAGGATGTTCAGAGTTTTCCATAATTGACCGTAGCTTACTCAGTGCCCTTCGCTCAGCTACCGATGTTAAACTCACCAGTACTTTGCCCACGACAGAGCCCACCTTCCTTACCAGCTTATTAAGACATGAGGCGTCCCTCTTCTTAATGCTTCCTCCCCAACACGCTACCACAAAGAAGAGGGCGCTCTCCACAACTGACCTATAGAACATCATCTCACTACAGACATTGAATGACGCCAACCTTCTAAGGAAGTACAGTCGACTCTGTGCCTTCCCGCACAAGGCGTCTGTGTTGGCAGTCCAGTCTAGCTTCTCGTCTAACTGTACTCCCAGATACTTGTAGGTCTTAACCTGCTCCACACATTCTCCATTAATGATCACTGGCTCCATATGAGGCCTAGATCTCCTATAGTCCACCACCATCTCCTTGGTCTTGGTGATATTGAGACGCAGGTAGTTTGAGTTGCACCATATCACAAAGTCCTGTATCAGTTTCCTATACTCCTCCTCCTGTCCATTCCTGACACACCCCTCTATGGCTGTGTCGTCAGCGAACTTCTGCACATGGCAGGACTCCAAGTTATATTGGAAGTCTGATGTGTACAGGGTGAACAGGACCGGAGAGAGTACGGTTCACTGTGGCGCTCCTGTGCTGCTGACCACCGTGTCAGACCTACAGTCTCCCAACCGCACATACTGAGGTCTACCTGTCAAGTAGTCCACTATCCAATCCACCATGTGAGAGTCTACTCCCATCTCCGTTAGTTTGTGCTTTAAGATGTTGGGCTTGATGGTGTTAAAGGCACTAGAGAAGTCAAGGAATGTAATCCTCACAGCACAACTGACCCCATCTAGGTGAGAGAGTGATTTGTGCAGCAAATACGTGATAGCATCCTCCACTCCCACCTTCTCCTTATACGCAAACTGAAGAGGATCCCGGGCGTGCCTGGTTTGTGGCCTCAGAATCTGTATTATCATTCAATAACCTCCTACACTGGCCACAACACCACCAACCTTCCTGGCATCATTCAATAACCTCCTACACTGGCCACAACACCACCGACCTTCCTGGCATCATTCAATAACCTCTTACACTGTCCACAACACCCCCGACCTTCCTGGTATCATTCAATAACCTCCTACACTGTCCACAACACCACCGACCTTCCTGGCATCATTCAATAACCTCCTACACTGTCCACAACACCACTGACCTTCCTGGCATCATTCAATAACCTTCTACACTGTCCACAACACCACCGACTTTCCTGGCATCATTCAATAACCTCCTACACTGTCCACAACACCACCGACTTTCCTGGCATCATTCAATAACCTCCTACACTGTCCACAACACCACCGACCTTCCTGGCATCAATCAATAACCTCCTACACTGTCCACAACACCACCGACTTTCCTGGCATCATTCAATAACCTCCTACACTGTCCACAACACCACCGACCTTCCTGGCATCATTCAATAACCTCCTACACTGGCCACAACACCACCGACCTTCCTGGCATCATTCAATAACCTCCTACACTGGCCACAACACCACCGACCTTCCTGGCATCATTCAATAACCTCCTACACTGGCCACAACACCACCGACCTTCATAGATAGATAGATAGATAGATAGTTAGATAGATAGATACTTTATTCATCCCCATGGGGAAATTCAACTTTTTTTCCAATGTCCCATACACTTGTTGTAGCAAAACTAATTACATACAATACTTAACTCAGTAAAAAAAAATATGATATGCATCTAAATCACTTTCTCAAAAAGCATTAATAATAGCTTTTAAAAAGTTCTTAAGTCCTGGCGGTTGAATTGTAAAGCCTAATGGCATTGGGGAGTATTGACCTCTTCATCCTGTCTGAGGAGCATTGCATCGATAGTAACCTGTCGCTGAAACTGCTTCTCTGTCTCTGGATGGTGCTATGTAGAGGATGTTCAGAGTTTTCCATAATTGACCGTAGCTTACTCAGCGCCCTTCGCTCAGCTACCGATGTTAAACTCTCCAGTACTTTGCCCACGACAGAGCCCACCTTCCTTACCAGCTTATTAAGACATGAGGCGTCCCTCTTCTTAATGCTTCCTCCCCAACACGCTACCACAAAGAAGAGGGCGCTCTCCACAACTGACCTATAGAACATCATCTCACTACAGACATTGAATGACGCCAACCTTCTAAGGAAGTACAGTCGACTCTGTGCCTTCCTGCACAAGGCGTCTGTGTTGGCAGTCCAGTCTAGCTTCTCGTCTAACTGTACTCCCAGATACTTGTAGGTCTTAACCTGCTCCACACATTCTCCATTAATGATCACTGGCTCCATATGAGGCCTAGATCTCCTAAAGTCCACCACCATCTCCTTGGACTTGGTGATATTGAGACGCAGGTAGTTTGAGTTGCACCATATCACAAAGTCCTGTATCAGTTTCCTATACTCCTCCTCCTGTCCATTCCTGACACACCCCTCTATGGCTGTGTCGTCAGCGAACTTCTGCACATGGCAGGACTCCAAGTTATATTGGAAGTCTGATGTGTACAGGGTGAACAGGACCGGAGAGAGTACAGTTCACTGCGGCGCTCCTGTGCTGCTGACCACCGTGTCAGACCTACAGTCTCCCAACCGCACATACTGAGGTCTATCTGTCAAGTAGTCCACTATCCAATCCACCATGTGAGAGTCTACTCCCATCTCCGTTAGTTTGTGCTTTAAGATCTTGGGCTGGATGGTGTTAAAGGCACTAGAGAAGTCAAGGAATGTAATCCTCACAGCACAACTGACCACATCTAGGTGAGAGAGTGATTTGTGCAGCAAATACGTGATAGCATCCTCCACTCCCACCTTCTCCTTATACGCAAACTGAAGAGGATCCCGGGCGTGCCTGGTTTGTGGCCTCAGAATCTGTATTATCATTCAATAACCTCCTACACTGGCCACAACACCACCGACCTTCCTGGCATCATTCAATAACGTCCTACACTGGCCACAACACCACCAACCTTCCTGGCATCATTCAATAACCTCCTACACTGGCCACAACACCACCAACCTTCCTGGTATCATTCAATAACCTCCTACACTGGCCACAACACCACCAACCTTCCTGGCATCATTCAATAACCTCCTACACGGTCCACAACACCACCGACCTTCCTGGCATCATTCAATAACCTCCTACACTGTCCACAACACCACCGACCTTCCTGGCATCATTCAATAACCTCCTACACTGTCCACAACACCACCGACCTTCCTGGTATCATTCAATAACCTCCTACACTGGCCACAACACCACCGACCTTCCTGTCATCATTCAATAACCTCCTACACTGTCCACAACACCACCAAACTTCCTGTCATCATTCAATAACCTCCTACACTGTCCACAACACCACCAACCTTCCTGTCATCATTCAATAACCTCCTACACTGTCCACAACACCACCGACCTTCCTGGCATCATTCAATAAACTCCTACACTGTCCACAACACCGCCGACCTTCCTGGCATCATTCAATAACCTCCTACACTGTCCACAACACCACCGACCTTCCTGGCATCATTCAATAACCTCCTACACTGTCCACAACACCACCGTCCTTCCTGTCATCATTCAATAACCTCCTACACTGTCCACAACACCACCGACCTTCCTGGCATCATTCAATAACCTCCTACACTGTCCACAACACCACCAACCTTCCTGGCATCATTCAATAACCTCCTACACTGTCCACAACACCACCAGCCTGCCTGGCATCATTCAATAACCTCCTACACTGTCCACAACACCACCAACCTTCCTGGCATCATTCAATAACCTCCTACACTGTCCACAACACCCCCGACCTTCCTGGCATCATTCAATAAACTCCTACACTGTCCACAACACCACCAACCTTCCTGGCATCATTCAATAACCTCCTACACTGTCCACAACACCCCCGACCTTCCTGGCATCATTCAATAACCTCCTACACTGTCCACAACACCACCGACCTTCCTGGCATCATTCAATAACCTCCTACACTGTCCACAACACCACCAACCTTCCTGGCATCATTCAATAACCTCCTACACTGTCCACAAAACCACCAACCTTCCTGGCATCATTCAATAACCTCCTACACTGGCCACAACACCACCAACCTTCCTGGCATCATTCAATAACCTCCTACACTGTCCACAACACCCCCGACCTTCCTGGCATCATTCAATAACCTCCTACACTGTCCACAACACCACCGACCTTCCTGGCATCATTCAATAACCTCCTACACTGTCCACAACAACCCCGACCTTCCTGGCATCATTCAATAACCTCCTACACTGGCCACAACACCACCGACCGTCCTGGCATCATTCAATAACCTCCTACACTGTCCACAACACCACCGACCTTCCTGGGATCATTCAATAACCTCCTACACTGTCCACAACACCACCGACCTTCCTGGCATCATTCAATAACCTCCTACACTGGCCACAACACCACCGACCTTCCTGTCATCATTCAATAACCTCCTACACTGTCCACAACACCACCGACCTTCCTGGCATCATTCAATAACCTCCTACACTGTCCACAACACCCCCGACCTTCCTGGCATCATTCAATAACCTCCTACACTGTCCACAACACCACCGACCTTCCTGGCATCATTCAATAACCTCCTACACTGTCCACAACACCCCCGACCTTCCTGGCATCATTCAATAACCTTCTACACTGTCCACAACACCACCGACCTTCCTGGCATCATTCAATAACCTCCTACACTGTCCACAACACCACCGACTTTCCTGGCATCATTCAATAACCTCCTACACTGTCCACAACACCACCGACCTTCCTGGCATCAATCAATAACCTCCTACACTGTCCACAACACCAGCGACTTTCCTGGCATCATTCAATAACCTCCTACACTGTCCACAACACCCCCGACCTTCCTGGTATCATTCAATAACCTACTACACTGTCCACAACACCACCGACCTTCCTGACATCATTCAATAACCTCCTATACTGTCCACAACACCGCCGACCTTCCTGGCATCATTCAATAACCTCCTACACTGTCCACAACACCCCCGACCTTCCTTGTATCATTCAATAACCTCCTACACTGTCCACAACACCCCCGACCTTCCTGGTATCATTCAATAACCTCCTACACTGGCCACAACACCACCAACCTTCCTGTCATCATTCAATAACCTCCTACACTGGCCACAACACCACCGACCTTCCTGGGATCATTCAATAACCTCCTACACTGGCCACAACACCACCGACCTTCCTGGCATCATTCAATAACCTCTTACACTGTCCACAACACCCCCGACCTTCCTGGTATCATTCAATAACCTCCTACACTGTCCACAACACCACCGACCTTCCTGGTATCATTCAATAACCTCCTACACTGGCCACAACACCCCTGACCTTCCTGGTATCATTCAATAACCTCCTACACTGTCCACAACACCACCGACCTTCCTGGCATCATTCAATAACCTCCTACACTGTCCACAACACCACCGACTTTCCTGGCATCATTCAATAACCTCCTACACTGTCCACAACACCACCGACCGTCCTGGCATCAATCAATAACCTCCTACACTGTCCACAACACCACCGACTTTCCTGGCATCATTCAATAACCTCCTACACTGTCCACAACACCACCGACCTTCCTGGCATCATTCAATAACCTCCTACACTGTCCACAACACCACCGACCTTCCTGGCATCATTCAATAACCTCCTACACTGTCCACAACACCCCCGACCTTCCTGGCATCATTCAATAACCTCCTACACTGGCCACAACACCACCGACCTTCCTGGCATCATTCAATAACCTCCTACTCTGGCCACAACACCACCGACCGTCCTGGCATCATTCAATAACCTCCTACACTGTCCACAACACCACCGACCTTCCTGGCATCATTCAATAACCTCCTACACTGGCCACAACACCACCGACCTTCCTGGCATCATTCAATAACCTCCTACACTGTCCACAACACCCCCGACCTTCCTGGCATCATTCAATAACCTCCTACACTGTCCACAACACCCCCGACCTTCCTGGCATCATTCAATAACCTCCTACACTGTCCACAACACCCCCGACCTTCCTGGCATCATTCAATAACCTCCTACACAGTCCACAACACCACCGACCTTCCTGGCATCATTCAATAACCTCCTACACTGTCCACAACACCCCCGACCTTCCTGGCATCATTCAATAACCTCCTACACTGTCCACAACACCACCGACCTTCCTGGCATCATTCAATAACCTCCTACACTGTCCACAACACCCCCGACCTTCCTGGCATCATTCAATAACCTCCTACACTGTCCACAACACCACCGACCTTCCTGGCATCATTCAATAACCTCCTACACTGGCCACAACACCACCGACCTTCCTGTCATCATTCAATAACCTCCTACACTGTCCACAACACCACCGACCTTCCTGGCATCATTCAATAACCTCCTACACTGTCCACAACACCCCCGACCTTCCTGGCATCATTCAATAACCTCCTACACTGTCCACAACACCACCGACCTTCCTGGCATCATTCAATAACCTCCTACACTGTCCACAACACCCCCGACCTTCCTGGCATCATTCAATAACCTTCTACACTGTCCACAACACCACCGACCTTCCTGGCATCATTCAATAACCTCCTACACTGTCCACAACACCACCGACTTTCCTGGCATCATTCAATAACCTCCTACACTGTCCACAACACCACCGACTTCCTGGCATCAATCAATAACCTCCTACACTGTCCACAACACCAGCGACTTTCCTGGCATCATTCAATAACCTCCTACACTGTCCACAACACCCCCGACCTTCCTGGTATCATTCAATAACCTACTACACTGTCCACAACACCACCGACCTTCCTGACATCATTCAATAACCTCCTATACTGTCCACAACACCGCCGACCTTCCTGGCATCATTCAATAACCTCCTACACTGTCCACAACACCCCCGACCTTCCTTGTATCATTCAATAACCTCCTACACTGTCCACAACACCCCCGACCTTCCTGGTATCATTCAATAACCTCCTACACTGGCCACAACACCACCAACCTTCCTGTCATCATTCAATAACCTCCTACACTGGCCACAACACCACCGACCTTCCTGGCATCATTCAATAACCTCCTACACTGGCCACAACACCACCGACCTTCCTGGGATCATTCAATAACCTCCTACACTGGCCACAACACCACCGACCTTCCTGGCATCATTCAATAACCTCTTACACTGTCCACAACACCCCCGACCTTCCTGGTATCATTCAATAACCTCCTACACTGTCCACAACACCACCGACCTTCCTGGTATCATTTAATAACCTCCTACACTGGCCACAACACCCCCGACCTTCCTGGTATCATTCAATAACCTCCTACACTGTCCACAACACCACCGACCTTCCTGGCATCATTCAATAACCTCCTACACTGTCCACAACACCACCGACTTTCCTGGCATCATTCAATAACCTCCTACACTGTCCACAACACCACCGACCGTCCTGGCATCAATCAATAACCTCCTACACTGTCCACAACACCACCGACTTTCCTGGCATCATTCAATAACCTCCTACACTGTCCACAACACCACCGACCTTCCTGGCATCATTCAATAACCTCCTACACTGTCCACAACACCACCGACCTTCCTGGCATCATTCAATAACCTCCTACACTGTCCACAACACCCCCGACCTTCCTGGCATCATTCAATAACCTCCTACACTGGCCACAACACCACCGACCTTCCTGGCATCATTCAATAACCTCCTACTCTGGCCACAACACCACCGACCGTCCTGGCATCATTCAATAACCTCCTACACTGTCCACAACACCACCGACCTTCCTGGCATCATTCAATAACCTCCTACACTGGCCACAACACCACCGACCTTCCTGGCATCATTCAATAACCTCCTACACTGTCCACAACACCCCCGACCTTCCTGGCATCATTCAATAACCTCCTACACTGTCCACAACACCCCCGACCTTCCTGGCATCATTCAATAACCTCCTACACTGTCCACAGCACCCCCGTCCTTCCTGGCATCATTCAATAACCTCCTACACTGGCCACAACACCACCGACCTTCCTGGCATCATTCAATAACCTCCTACTCTGGCCACAACACCACCGACCGTCCTGGCATCATTCAATAACCTCCTACACTGTCCACAACACCACCGACCTTCCTGGCATCATTCAATAACCTCCTACACTGGCCACAACACCACCGACCGTCCTGGCATCAATCAATAACCTCCTACACTGTCCACAACACCACCGACTTTCCTGGCATCATTCAATAACCTCCTACACTGTCCACAACACCACCGACCTTCCTGGCATCATTCAATAACCTCCTACACTGTCCACAACACCACCGACCTTCCTGGCATCATTCAATAACCTCCTACACTGTCCACAACACCACCGACCTTCCTGGTATCATTCAATAACCTCCTACACTGGCCACAACACCCCCGACCTTCCTGGTATCATTCAATAACCTCCTACACTGTCCACAACACCACCGACCTTCCTGGCATCATTCAATAACCTCCTACACTGTCCACAACACCACCGACTTTCCTGGCATCATTCAATAACCTCCTACACTGTCCACAACACCACCGACCGTCCTGGCATCAATCAATAACCTCCTACACTGTCCACAACACCACCGACCTTCCTGGCATCATTCAATAACCTCCTACACTGGCCACAACACCACCGACCTTCCTGGCATCATTCAATAACCTCTTACACTGTCCACAACACCCCCGACCTTCCTGGTATCATTCAATAACCTCCTACACTGTCCACAACACCACCGACCTTCCTGGTATCATTCAATAACCTCCTACACTGGCCACAACACCCCCGACCTTCCTGGTATCATTCAATAACCTCCTACACTGTCCACAACACCACCGACCTTCCTGGCATCATTCAATAACCTCCTACACTGTCCACAACACCACCGACTTTCCTGGCATCATTCAATAACCTCCTACACTGTCCACAACACCACCGACCGTCCTGGCATCAATCAATAACCTCCTACACTGTCCACAACACCACCGACTTTCCTGGCATCATTCAATAACCTCCTACACTGTCCACAACACCCCCGACCTTCCTGGCATCATTCAATAACCTCCTACACTGTCCACAACACCACCGACCTTCCTGGCATCATTCAATAACCTCCTACACTGTCCACAACACCCCCGACCTTCCTGGCATCATTCAATAACCTCCTACACTGTCCACAACACCACCGACCTTCCTGGCATCATTCAATAACCTCCTACACTGTCCACAACACCACCGACCTTCCTGGGATCATTCAATAACCTCCTACACTGGCCACAACACCACCGACCTTCCTGGCATCATTCAATAACCTCTTACACTGTCCACAACACCCCCGACCTTCCTGGTATCATTCAATAACCTCCTACACTGTCCACAACACCACCGACCTTCCTGGTATCATTCAATAACCTCCTACACTGGCCACAACACCCCCGACCTTCCTGGTATCATTCAATAACCTCCTACACTGTCCACAACACCACCGACCTTCCTGGCATCATTCAATAACCTCCTACACTGTCCACAACACCACCGACTTTCCTGGCATCATTCAATAACCTCCTACACTGTCCACAACACCACCGACCGTCCTGGCATCAATCAATAACCTCCTACACTGTCCACAACACCACCGACTTTCCTGGCATCATTCAATAACCTCCTACACTGTCCACAACACCACCGACCTTCCTGGCATCATTCAATAACCTCCTACACTGTCCACAACACCACCGACCTTCCTGGCATCATTCAATAACCTCCTACACTGTCCACAACACCCCCGACCTTCCTGGCATCATTCAATAACCTCCTACACTGGCCACAACACCACCGACCTTCCTGGCATCATTCAATAACCTCCTACTCTGGCCACAACACCACCGACCGTCCTGGCATCATTCAATAACCTCCTACACTGTCCACAACACCACCGACCTTCCTGGCATCATTCAATAACCTCCTACACTGGCCACAACACCACCGACCTTCCTGGCATCATTCAATAACCTCCTACACTGTCCACAACACCCCCGACCTTCCTGGCATCATTCAATAACCTCCTACACTGTCCACAACACCCCCGACCTTCCTGGCATCATTCAATAACCTCCTACACTGTCCACAACACCCCCGACCTTCCTGGCATCATTCAATAACCTCCTACACTGTCCACAACACCACCGACCTTCCTGGCATCATTCAATAACCTCCTACACTGTCCACAACACCCCCGACCTTCCTGGCATCATTCAATAACCTCCTACACTGTCCACAACACCACCGACCTTCCTGGCATCATTCAATAACCTCCTACACTGTCCACAACACCCCCGACCTTCCTGGCATCATTCAATAACCTCCTACACTGTCCACAACACCACCGACCTTCCTGGCATCATTCAATAACCTCCTACACTGGCCACAACACCACCGACCTTCCTGTCATCATTCAATAACCTCCTACACTGTCCACAACACCACCGACCTTCCTGGCATCATTCAATAACCTCCTACACTGTCCACAACACCCCCGACCTTCCTGGCATCATTCAATAACCTCCTACACTGTCCACAACACCACCGACCTTCCTGGCATCATTCAATAACCTCCTACACTGTCCACAACACCCCCGACCTTCCTTGTATCATTCAATAACCTCCTACACTGTCCACAACACCCCCGACCTTCCTGGTATCATTCAATAACCTCCTACACTGGCCACAACACCACCAACCTTCCTGTCATCATTCAATAACCTCCTACACTGGCCACAACACCACCGACCTTCCTGGCATCATTCAATAACCTCCTACACTGGCCACAACACCACCGACCTTCCTGGGATCATTCAATAACCTCCTACACTGGCCACAACACCACCGACCTTCCTGGCATCATTCAATAACCTCTTACACTGTCCACAACACCCCCGACCTTCCTGGTATCATTCAATAACCTCCTACACTGTCCACAACACCACCGACCTTCCTGGTATCATTCAATAACCTCCTACACTGGCCACAACACCACCGACCGTCCTGGCATCATTCAATAACCTCCTACACTGTCCACAACACCACCGACCTTCCTGGTATCATTCAATAACCTCCTACACTGGCCACAACACCCCCGACCTTCCTGGTATCATTCAATAACCTCCTACACTGTCCACAACACCACCGACCTTCCTGGCATCATTCAATAACCTCCTACACTGTCCACAACACCACCGACTTTCCTGGCATCATTCAATAACCTCCTACACTGTCCACAACACCACCGACCGTCCTGGCATCAATCAATAACCTCCTACACTGTCCACAACACCACCGACCTTCCTGGCATCATTCAATAACCTCCTACACTGGCCACAACACCACCGACCTTCCTGGCATCATTCAATAACCTCTTACACTGTCCACAACACCCCCGACCTTCCTGGTATCATTCAATAACCTCCTACACTGTCCACAACACCACCGACCTTCCTGGTATCATTCAATAACCTCCTACACTGGCCACAACACCCCCGACCTTCCTGGCATCATTCAATAACCTCCTACACTGTCCACAACACCACCGACCTTCCTGGCATCATTCAATAACCTCCTACACTGTCCACAACACCCCCGACCTTCCTGGCATCATTCAATAACCTCCTACACTGTCCACAACACCACCGACCTTCCTGGCATCATTCAATAACCTCCTACACTGTCCACAACACCCCCGACCTTCCTGGCATCATTCAATAACCTTCTACACTGTCCACAACACCACCGACCTTCCTGGCATCATTCAATAACCTCCTACACTGTCCACAACACCACCGACTTTCCTGGCATCATTCAATAACCTCCTACACTGTCCACAACACCACCGACCTTCCTGGCATCAATCAATAACCTCCTACACTGTCCACAACACCACCGACTTTCCTGGCATCATTCAATAACCTCCTACACTGTCCACAACACCACCAACCTTCCTGGCATCATTCAATAACCTCCTACACTGTCCACAACACCACCGACCTTCCTGGCATCATTCAATAATCTCCTACACTGTCCACAACACCACCGACCTTCCTGTCATCATTCAATAACCTCCTACACTGTCCACAACACCACCGACCTTCCTGGCATCATTCAATAACCTCCTACACTGTCCACAACACCACCGACCTTCCTGGCATCATTCAATAACCTCCTACACTGTCCACAACACCACCGACATTCCTGTCATCATTCAATAACCTCCTACACTGTCCACAACACCCCCGACCTTCCTGTCATCATTCAATAACCTCCTACACTGTTCACAACACCACCGACCTTCCTGGCATCATTCAATAACCTCCTACACTGTCCACAACACCACCGACCTTCCTGTCATCATTCAATAACCTCCTACACTGTCCACAACACCACCGACCTTCCTGTCATCATTCAATAACCTCCTACACTGTCCACAACACCACCGACCTTCCTGTCATCATTCAATAACCTCCTACACTGTCCACAACACCACCGACCTTCCTGGCATCATTCAATAACCTCCTACACTGTCCACAACACCACCGACCTTCCTGGCATCATTCAATAACCTCCTACACTGTCCACAACACCACCGACCTTCCTGGCATCATTCAATAACCTCCTACACTGGCCACATCACCCCCGATCTTCCTGGCATCATTCAATAACCTCCTACCCTGTCCACAACACCACCGACCTTCCTGACATCATTCAATAACCTCCTTCACTGGCCACTACACCCCCGACCTTCCTGGCATCATTCAATAACCTCCTACACTGTCCACAACACCACCGACCTTCCTGGCATCATTCAATAACCTCCTACACTGTCCACAACACCACCGACCTTCCTGGCATCATTCAATTACCTCCTACACTGGCCGCAGCACCACCGACCTTCCTGTCATCATTCAATAACCTCCTACACTGTCCACAACACCACCGACCTTCCTGTCATCATTCAATAACCTCCTACACTGTCCACAACACCACCGACCTTCCTGTCATCATTCAATAACCTCCTAAACTGTCCACAATACCACCGACCTTCCTGGCATCATTCAATAACCTCCTGCACTGGCCACAACACCACCGACCTTCCTGGCATCATTCAATAACCTCCTACACTGTCCACAACACCACCGACCTTCCTGGCATCATTCAATAACCTCCTACACTGGCCACATCACCCCCGATCTTCCTGGCATCATTCAATAACCTCCTACCCTGTCCACAACACCACCGACCTTCCTGACATCATTCAATAACCTCCTTCACTGGCCACTACACCCCCGACCTTCCTGGCATCATTCAATAACCTCCTACACTGTCCACAACTACAACGCCCTTCCTGTCATCATTCAATTACCTCCTACACTGTCCACAACACCACCGACCTTCCTGGCATCATTCAATAACCTCCTACACTGTCCACAACACCACCGACCTTCCTCGCATCATTCAATAACCTCCTACACTGTCCACAACACCACCGACCTTCCTGTCATCATTCAATAACCTCCTACACTGTCCACAACACCACCGTCCTTCCGGGAATCATTCAATAACCTCCTACACTGTCCACAACACCACCGACCTTCCTGTCATCATTCAATAACCTCCTACACTGTCCACAACACCACCGACCTTCCTGTCATCATTCAATAACCTCCTACACTGTCCACAACACCACCGACCTTCCTGGTATCATTCAATAACCTCCTACACTGCCCACAACACCACCGACCCTGCTGTCATCATTCAATAACCTCCGACACCGTCCACAACACCACCGACCTTCCTGGCATCATTCAATAGCCTCCTACACCGCCCACAACACCACCGACCTTCCTGGCATCATTCAATAACCTCCTACGCTGTCCACAACACCACCGACCTTCCTGTCATCATTCAATAACCTCCTACACTGTCCACAACACCACCGACCTTCCTGTCATCATTCAATAACCTCCTACACTGTCCACAACACCACCGACCTTCCGGGCATCATTCAATAACCTCCTACGCTGTACACAACACCACCGACCTTCCTGTCATCATTCCATAACCTCCTACACTGTCCACACCACCACCGACCTTCCTGGCATCTTTCAATAGCCTCCTACACTGGCCACAACACCACCGACCTTCCTGTCATCATTCAATAAACTCCTACACTGTCCACAACACAACCGACCTTCCTGGCATCATTCAATAACCTCCTACACTGTCCACAACACCCCTGACCTTACTGTCATCATTCAATTACCTCCTACACTGTCCACAACACCACCGACCTTCCTGGCATCATTCAATAACCTCCTGCACTGCCCACAACACCACCGACCTTCCTGGCATCATTCAATAACCTCCTACACTGTCCACAACACCACCGACCTTCCTGTCATCATTCAATAACCTCCTACACTGTCCACAACACCACCGACCTTCCTGGCATCATTCAATAACCTCCTACACTGTCCACAACACCACCGACCTTCCTGTCATCATTCAATAACCTCCTACACTGTCCACAACACCACCGACCTTCCTGTCATCATTCAATAACCTCCTACACTGTCCACAACACCACCGACCTTCCTGTCATCATTCAATAACCTCCTACACTGTCCACAACACCACCGACCTTCCTGGCATCATTCAATAACCTCCTACGCTGTCCACAACACCACCGACCTTCCTGTCATCATTCAATAACCTCCTACACTGTCCACAACACCACCGACCTTCCTGGTATCATTCAATAACCTCCTACACTGGCCACAACACCACCGACCCTGCTGTCATCATTCAATAACCTCCGACACCGTCCACAACACCACCGACCTTCCTGGCATCATTCAATAGCCTCCTACACCGCCCACAACACCACCGACCTTCCTGGCATCATTCAATAACCTCCTACGCTGTCCACAACACCACCGACCTTCCTGTCATCATTCAATAACCTCCTACACTGTCCACAACACCACCGACCTTCCTGTCATCATTCAATAACCTCCTACACTGTCCACAACACCACCGACCTTCCGGGCATCATTCAATAACCTCCTACGCTGTACACAACACCACCGACCTTCCTGTCATCATTCCATAACCTCCTACACTGTCCACACCACCACCGACCTTCCTGGCATCTTTCAATAGCCTCCTACACTGGCCACAACACCACCGACCTTCCTGTCATCATTCAATAACCTCCTACACTGTCCACAACACCACCGACCTTCCCGTCATCATTCAATAACCTCCTACACTGTCCACAACACCACCGACCTTCCTGGCATCATTCAATAACCTCCTGCACTGCCCACAACACCACCGACCTTCCTGGCATCATTCAATAACCTCCTACACTGTCCACAACACCACCGACCTTCCTGTCATCATTCAATAAACTCCTACACTGTCCACAACACCACCGACCTTCCCGTCATCATTCAATAACCTCCTACACTGTCCACAACACCCCCGACCTTCCTGGCATCATTCAATAACCTCCTACACTGTCCTCAACACCACGGACCTTCCTGGCATCATTCAATAACATCCTACACTGTCCACAACACCACCGACCTTCCTGTCATCTTTCAATAACCTCCTACACTGTCCACAACACCACCGACCTTCCTGTCATGATTCAATAACGTCCTACACTGTCCACAACACCACCGACCTTCCTGTCATCATTCAATAACCTCCTATACTGTCCACCACACCACCGACCTTCATGTCATCATTCAATTACCTCCTACACTGTCCACAACACCACCAACCTTCCTGACATCATTCAATAACCTCCTACACTGGCCACAACATCACCGACCTTCCTGGCATCATTCAATAACCTCCTACACTGTCCACAACACCACCGACCTTCCTGGCATCATTCAGTAACCTCCTACACTGTCCACAACACCACAGACCTTCCTGGCATCATTCAATAACCTCCTACACTGGCCACAACACCACCGACCTTCCTGGCATCATTCAATAACCTCCTACACTGTCCACAACACAACTGACCTTCATGCCATCATTCAATAACCTCCTACACTGTCCACATCACCCCCGATCTTCCTGGCATCATTCAATAACCTCCTACCCTGTCCACAACACCACCGACCTTCCTGACATCATTCAATAACCTCCTTCACTGGCCACTACACCCCCGACCTTCCTGGCATCATTCAATAACCTCCTACACTGTCCACAACTACAGCGCCCTTCCTGTCATCATTCAATTACCTCCTACACTGTCCACAACACCACCGACCTTCCTGGCATCATTCAATAACCTCCTGCACTGCCCACAACACCACCGACCTTCCTGGCATCATTCAATAACCTCCTACACTGTCCACAACACCACCAACCTTCCTGGCATCATTCAATAACCTCCTACACTGTCCACAACACCACCGACCTTCCTGTCATCATTCAATAACCTCCTACACTCTCCACAACACCACCGACCTTCCTGGCATCATTCAATAACCTCCTACACTGTCCACAACACCACCAACCTTCCTGGCATCATTCAATAACCTCCTACACTGTCCACAACACCACCGAACTTCCTGGCATCATTCAATAATCTCCTACACTGTCCACAACACCACCGACCTTCCTGTCATCATTCAATAACCTCCTACACTGTCCACAACACCACCGACCTTCCTGGCATCATTCAATAACCTCCTACACTGTCCACAACACCACCGACCTTCCTGGCATCATTCAATAACCTCCTACACTGTCCACAACACCACCGACATTCCTGTCATCATTCAATAACCTCCTACACTGTCCACAACACCCCCGACCTTCCTGTCATCATTCAATAACCTCCTACACTGTTCACAACACCACCGACCTTCCTGGCATCATTCAATAACCTCCTACACTGTCCACAACACCACCGACCTTCCTGTCATCATTCAATAACCTCCTACACTGTCCACAACACCACCGACCTTCCTGTCATCATTCAATAACCTCCTACACTGTCCACAACACCACCGACCTTCCTGTCATCATTCAATAACCTCCTACACTGTCCACAACACCACCGACCTTCCTGGCATCATTCAATAACCTCCTACACTGTCCACAACACCACCGACCTTCCTGGCATCATTCAATAACCTCCTACACTGTCCACAACACCACCGACCTTCCTGGCATCATTCAATAACCTCCTACACTGGCCACATCACCCCCGATCTTCCTGGCATCATTCAATAACCTCCTACCCTGTCCACAACACCACCGACCTTCCTGACATCATTCAATAACCTCCTTCACTGGCCACTACACCCCCGACCTTCCTGGCATCATTCAATAACCTCCTACACTGTCCACAACACCACCGACCTTCCTGGCATCATTCAATAACCTCCTACACTGTCCACAACACCACCGACCTTCCTGGCATCATTCAATTACCTCCTACACTGACCGCAGCACCACCGACCTTCCTGTCATCATTCAATAACCTCCTACACTGTCCACAACACCACCGACCTTCCTGTCATCATTCAATAACCTCCTACACTGTCCACAACACCACCGACCTTCCTGTCATCATTCAATAACCTCCTACACTGTCCACAATACCACCGACCTTCCTGGCATCATTCAATAACCTCCTGCACTGGCCACAACACCACCGACCTTCCTGGCATCATTCAATAACCTCCTACACTGTCCACAACACCACCGACCTTCCTGGCATCATTCAATAACCTCCTACACTGGCCACATCACCCCCGATCTTCCTGGCATCATTCAATAACCTCCTACCCTGTCCACAACACCACCGACCTTCCTGACATCATTCAATAACCTCCTTCACTGGCCACTACACCCCCGACCTTCCTGGCATCATTCAATAACCTCCTACACTGTCCACAACTACAACGCCCTTCCTGTCATCATTCAATTACCTCCTACACTGTCCACAACACCACCGACCTTCCTGGCATCATTCAATAACCTCCTACACTGTCCACAACACCACCGACCTTCCTCGCATCATTCAATAACCTCCTACACTGTCCACAACACCACCGACCTTCCTGTCATCATTCAATAACCTCCTACACTGTCCACAACACCACCGTCCTTCCGGGAATCATTCAATAACCTCCTACACTGTCCACAACACCACCGACCTTCCTGTCATCATTCAATAACCTCCTACACTGTCCACAACACCACCGACCTTCCTGTCATCATTCAATAAACTCCTACACTGTCCACAACACCACCGACCTTCCTGGTATCATTCAATAACCTCCTACACTGGCCACAACACCACCGACCCTGCTGTCATCATTCAATAACCTCCGACACCGTCCACAACACCACCGACCTTCCTGGCATCATTCAATAGCCTCCTACACCGCCCACAACACCACCGACCTTCCTGGCATCATTCAATAACCTCCTACGCTGTCCACAACACCACCGACCTTCCTGTCATCATTCAATAACCTCCTACACTGTCCACAACACCACCGACCTTCCTGTCATCATTCAATAACCTCCTACACTGTCCACAACACCACCGACCTTCCGGGCATCATTCAATAACCTCCTACGCTGTACACAACACCACCGACCTTCCTGTCATCATTCCATAACCTCCTACACTGTCCACACCACCACCGACCTTCCTGGCATCTTTCAATAGCCTCCTACACTGGCCACAACACCACCGACCTTCCTGTCATCATTCAATAAACTCCTACACTGTCCACAACACAACCGACCTTCCTGGCATCATTCAATAACCTCCTACACTGTCCACAACACCCCTGACCTTACTGTCATCATTCAATTACCTCCTACACTGTCCACAACACCACCGACCTTCCTGGCATCATTCAATAACCTCCTGCACTGCCCACAACACCACCGACCTTCCTGGCATCATTCAATAACCTCCTACACTGTCCACAACACCACCGACCTTCCTGTCATCATTCAATAACCTCCTACACTGTCCACAACACCACCGACCTTCCTGGCATCATTCAATAACCTCCTACACTGTCCACAACACCACCGACCTTCCTGTCATCATTCAATAACCTCCTACACTGTCCACAACACCACCGACCTTCCTGTCATCATTCAATAACCTCCTACACTGTCCACAACACCACCGACCTTCCTGTCATCATTCAATAACCTCCTACACTGTCCACAACACCACCGACCTTCCTGGCATGATTCAATAACCTCCTACGCTGTCCACAACACCACCGACCTTCCTGTCATCATTCAATAACCTCCTACACTGTCCACAACACCACCGACCTTCCTGGTATCATTCAATAACCTCCTACACTGGCCACAACACCACCGACCCTGCTGTCATCATTCAATAACCTCCGACACCGTCCACAACACCACCGACCTTCCTGGCATCATTCAATAGCCTCCTACACCGCCCACAACACCACCGACCTTCCTGGCATCATTCAATAACCTCCTACGCTGTCCACAACACCACCGACCTTCCTGTCATCATTCAATAACCTCCTACACTGTCCACAACACCACCGACCTTCCTGTCATCATTCAATAACCTCCTACACTGTCCACAACACCACCGACCTTCCGGGCATCATTCAATAACCTCCTACGCTGTACACAACACCACCGACCTTCCTGTCATCATTCCATAACCTCCTACACTGTCCACACCACCACCGACCTTCCTGGCATCTTTCAATAGCCTCCTACACTGGCCACAACACCACCGACCTTCCTGTCATCATTCAATAACCTCCTACACGGTCCACAACACCACCGACCTTCCCGTCATCATTCAATAACCTCCTACACTGTCCACAACACCACCGACCTTCCTGGCATCATTCAATAACCTCCTGCACTGCCCACAACACCACCGACCTTCCTGGCATCATTCAATAACCTCCTACACTGTCCACAACACCACCGACCTTCCTGTCATCATTCAATAAACTCCTACACTGTCCACAACACCACCGACCTTCCCGTCATCATTCAATAACCTCCTACACTGTCCACAACACCCCCGACCTTCCTGGCATCATTCAATAACCTCCTACACTGTCCTCAACACCACGGACCTTCCTGGCATCATTCAATAACATCCTACACTGTCCACAACACCACCGACCTTCCTGTCATCATTCAATAACCTCCTACACTGTCCACAACACCACCGACCTTCCTGTCATGATTCAATAACGTCCTACACTGTCCACAACACCACCGACCTTCCTGTCATCATTCAATAACCTCCTATACTGTCCACCACACCACCGACCTTCATGTCATCATTCAATTACCTCCTACACTGTCCACAACACCACCAACCTTCCTGACATCATTCAATAACCTCCTACACTGGCCACAACATCACCGACCTTCCTGGCATCATTCAATAACCTCCTACACTGTCCACAACACCACCGACCTTCCTGGCATCATTCAGTAACCTCCTACACTGTCCACAACACCACAGACCTTCCTGGCATCATTCAATAACCTCCTACACTGGCCACAACACCACCGACCTTCCTGGCATCATTCAATAACCTCCTACACTGTCCACAACACAACTGACCTTCATGCCATCATTCAATAACCTCCTACACTGTCCACATCACCCCCGATCTTCCTGGCATCATTCAATAACCTCCTACCCTGTCCACAACACCACCGACCTTCCTGACATCATTCAATAACCTCCTTCACTGGCCACTACACCCCCGACCTTCCAGGCATCATTCAATAACCTCCTACACTGTCCACAACTACAACGCCCTTCCTGTCATCATTCAATTACCTCCTACACTGTCCACAACACCACCGACCTTCCTGGCATCATTCAATAACCTCCTGCACTGCCCACAACACCACCGACCTTCCTGGCATCATTCAATAACCTCCTACACTGTCCACAACACCACCTACCATCCCGTCATCATTCAATAACCTCCTACACTGGCCACAACACCCCCGACCTTCCTGGCCTCATTCAATAACCTCCTACGCTGTCCACAACTACAACGCCCTTTCTGTCATCATTCAATAACCTCCTACACTGTCCACAACACCACCGTCCTTCCTGGCATCATTCAATAACCTCCTACACTGTCCACAACACCACCGACCTTCCTGGCATCATTCAATAACCTCCTACACTGTCCACAACACCACCGACCTTCCTGGCATCATTCAATAACCTCCTACACTGTCCACAACACCACCGTCCTTCCTGGCATCATTCAATAACCTCCTACACTGTCCACAACACCACCGACCTTCCTGGCATCATTCAATAACCTCCTACACTGGCCACAACACCACCGACCTTCCTGGCATCATTCAATAACCTCCTACACTGTCCACAGCACCACCTACCATCCCGTCATCATTCAATAACCTCCTACACTGTCCACAACACCACCGACCTTCCTGGCATCATTCAATAACCTCCTACACTGTCCACAACACCACCGACCTTCCTGGCATCATTCAATAACCTCCTACACTGTCCACAACACCACCGACCTTCCTGGCATCATTCAATAACCTCCTACACTGTCCACAACACCACCGACCTTCCTGGCATCATTCAATAACCTCCTACACTGTCCACAACACCACCGACCTTCCTGTCATCATTCAATAACCTCCTACACTGTCCACAACACCCCCGACCTTCCTGTCATCATTCAATAACCTCCTACACTGTCCACAACACCACCGACCTTCCTGTCATCATTCAATAACCTCCTACACTGGCCACAACACCACCGACCTTCCTGTCATCATTCAATAACCTCCTACACTGTCCACAACACCACCGACCTTCCTGTCATCATTCAATAACCTCCTACACTGTCCACAGCACCACCGACCTTCCTGTCATCATTCAATAACCTCCTGCACTGGCCACAACACCACCGACCTTCCTGTCATCATTCAATAACCTCCTACACTGTCCACAACACCACCGACCTTCCTGTCATCATTCAATAACCTCCTACACTGTCCACAACACCACCGACCTTCCTGTCATCATTCAATAACCTCCTGCACTGGCCACAACACCACCGACCTTCCTGTCATCATTCAATAACCTCCTACACTGTCCACAACACCACCGACCTTCCTGTCATCATTCAATAACCTCCTACACTGTCCACAATACCACCGACCTTCCTGGCATCATTCAATAACCTCCTGCACTGGCCACAACACCACCGAACTTCCTGGCATCATTCAATAACCTCCTACACTGTCCACAATACCACCGACCTTCCTGGCATCATTCAATAACCTCCTGCACTGGCCACAACACCACCGACCTTCCTGGTATCATTCAATAACCTCCTACACTGTCCACAACACCACCGACCTTCCTGGCATCATTCAATAACCTCCTACACTGGCCACATCACCCCCGATCTTCCTGGCATCATTCAATAACCTCCTACCCTGTCCACAACACCACCGACCTTCCTGACATCATTCAATAACCTCCTTCACTGGCCACTACACCCCCGACCTTCCTGGCATCATTCAATAACCTCCTACACTGTCCACAACACCACCGACCTTCCTGGCATCATTCAATAACCTCCTACACTGTCCACAACACCACCGACCTTCCTGGCATCATTCAATTACCTCCTACACTGACCGCAGCACCACCGACCTTCCTGTCATCATTCAATAACCTCCTACACTGTCCACAACACCACCGACCTTCCTGTCATCATTCAATAACCTCCTACACTGTCCACAACACCACCGACCTTCCTGTCATCATTCAATAACCTCCTACACTGTCCACAATACCACCGACCTTCCTGGCATCATTCAATAACCTCCTGCACTGGCCACAACACCACCGACCTTCCTGGCATCATTCAATAACCTCCTACACTGTCCACAACACCACCGACCTTCCTGGCATCATTCAATAACCTCCTACACTGGCCACATCACCCCCGATCTTCCTGGCATCATTCAATAACCTCCTACCCTGTCCACAACACCACCGACCTTCCTGACATCATTCAATAACCTCCTTCACTGGCCACTACACCCCCGACCTTCCTGGCATCATTCAATAACCTCCTACACTGTCCACAACACCACCGACCTTCCTGGCATCATTCAATAACCTCCTGCACTGCCCACAACACCACCGACCTTCCTGGCATCATTCAATAACCTCCTACACTGTCCACAACACCACCGACCTTCCTGGCATCATTCAATAACCTCCTACACTGTCCACAACACCACCGACCTTCCTGGCATCATTCAATAACCTCCTACACTGGCCACAACACCACCGACCTTCCTGGCATCATTCAATAACCTCCTACACTGTCCACAGCACCACCTACCATCCCGTCATCATTCAATAACCTCCTACACTGTCCACAACACCACCGACCTTCCTGGCATCATTCAATAACCTCCTACACTGTCCACAACACCACCGACCTTCCTGGCATCATTCAATAACCTCCTACACTGTCCACAACACCACCGACCTTCCTGGCATCATTCAATAACCTCCTACACTGTCCACAACACCACCGACCTTCCTGGCATCATTCAATAACCTCCTACACTGTCCACAACACCACCGACCTTCCTGTCATCATTCAATAACCTCCTACACTGTCCACAACACCCCCGACCTTCCTGTCATCATTCAATAACCTCCTACACTGTCCACAACACCACCGACCTTCCTGTCATCATTCAATAACCTCCTACACTGGCCACAACACCACCGACCTTCCTGTCATCATTCAATAACCTCCTACACTGTCCACAACACCACCGACCTTCCTGTCATCATTCAATAACCTCCTACACTGTCCACAGCACCACCGACCTTCCTGTCATCATTCAATAACCTCCTGCACTGGCCACAACACCACCGACCTTCCTGTCATCATTCAATAACCTCCTACACTGTCCACAACACCACCGACCTTCCTGTCATCATTCAATAACCTCCTACACTGTCCACAACACCACCGACCTTCCTGTCATCATTCAATAACCTCCTGCACTGGCCACAACACCACCGACCTTCCTGTCATCATTCAATAACCTCCTACACTGTCCACAACACCACCGACCTTCCTGTCATCATTCAATAACCTCCTACACTGTCCACAATACCACCGACCTTCCTGGCATCATTCAATAACCTCCTGCACTGGCCACAACACCACCGAACTTCCTGGCATCATTCAATAACCTCCTACACTGTCCACAATACCACCGACCTTCCTGGCATCATTCAATAACCTCCTGCACTGGCCACAACACCACCGACCTTCCTGGTATCATTCAATAACCTCCTACACTGTCCACAACACCACCGACCTTCCTGGCATCATTCAATAACCTCCTACACTGGCCACATCACCCCCGATCTTCCTGGCATCATTCAATAACCTCCTACCCTGTCCACAACACCACCGACCTTCCTGACATCATTCAATAACCTCCTTCACTGGCCACTACACCCCCGACCTTCCTGGCATCATTCAATAACCTCCTACACTGTCCACAACACCACCGACCTTCCTGGCATCATTCAATAACCTCCTACACTGTCCACAACACCACCGACCTTCCTGGCATCATTCAATTACCTCCTACACTGACCGCAGCACCACCGACCTTCCTGTCATCATTCAATAACCTCCTACACTGTCCACAACACCACCGACCTTCCTGTCATCATTCAATAACCTCCTACACTGTCCACAACACCACCGACCTTCCTGTCATCATTCAATAACCTCCTACACTGTCCACAATACCACCGACCTTCCTGGCATCATTCAATAACCTCCTGCACTGGCCACAACACCACCGACCTTCCTGGCATCATTCAATAACCTCCTACACTGTCCACAACACCACCGACCTTCCTGGCATCATTCAATAACCTCCTACACTGGCCACATCACCCCCGATCTTCCTGGCATCATTCAATAACCTCCTACCCTGTCCACAACACCACCGACATTCCTGACATCATTCAATAACCTCCTTCACTGGCCACTACACCCCCGACCTTCCTGGCATCATTCAATAACCTCCTACACTGTCCACAACACCACCGACCTTCCTGGCATCATTCAATAACCTCCTGCACTGCCCACAACACCACCGACCTTCCTGGCATCATTCAATAACCTCCTACACTGTCCACAACACCACCGACCTTCCTGTCATCATTCAATAAACTCCTACACTGTCCACAACACCACCGACCTTCCCGTCATCATTCAATAACCTCCTACACTGTCCACAACACCCCCGACCTTCCTGGCATCATTCAATAACCTCCTACACTGTCCTCAACACCACGGACCTTCCTGGCATCATTCAATAACATCCTACACTGTCCACAACACCACCGACCTTCCTGTCATCATTCAATAACCTCCTACACTGTCCACAACACCACCGACCTTCCTGTCATGATTCAATAACGTCCTACACTGTCCACAACACCACCGACCTTCCTGTCATCATTCAATAACCTCCTATACTGTCCACCACACCACCGACCTTCATGTCATCATTCAATTACCTCCTACACTGTCCACAACACCACCAACCTTCCTGACATCATTCAATAACCTCCTACACTGGCCACAACATCACCGACCTTCCTGGCATCATTCAATAACCTCCTACACTGTCCACAACACCACCGACCTTCCTGGCATCATTCAGTAACCTCCTACACTGTCCACAACACCACAGACCTTCCTGGCATCATTCAATAACCTCCTACACTGGCCACAACACCACCGACCTTCCTGGCATCATTCAATAACCTCCTACACTGTCCACAACACAACTGACCTTCATGCCATCATTCAATAACCTCCTACACTGTCCACATCACCCCCGATCTTCCTGGCATCATTCAATAACCTCCTACCCTGTCCACAACACCACCGACCTTCCTGACATCATTCAATAACCTCCTTCACTGGCCACTACACCCCCGACCTTCCTGGCATCATTCAATAACCTCCTACACTGTCCACAACTACAACGCCCTTCCTGTCATCATTCAATTACCTCCTACACTGTCCACAACACCACCGACCTTCCTGGCATCATTCAATAACCTCCTGCACTGCCCACAACACCACCGACCTTCCTGGCATCATTCAATAACCTCCTACACTGTCCACAACACCACCTACCATCCCGTCATCATTCAATAACCTCCTACACTGGCCACAACACCCCCGACCTTCCTGGCCTCATTCAATAACCT
The DNA here is from genome assembly GCF_048418815.1 of Hemitrygon akajei. Taxonomy (NCBI): domain Eukaryota; kingdom Metazoa; phylum Chordata; class Chondrichthyes; order Myliobatiformes; family Dasyatidae; genus Hemitrygon; species Hemitrygon akajei. Next base: position 50,268,495 of record NC_133149.1, read on the forward strand.
CCTACGCTGTCCACAACTACAACGCCCTTTCTGTCATCATTCAATAACCTCCTACACTGTCCACAACACCACCGTCCTTCCTGGCATCATTCAATAACCTCCTACACTGTCCACAACACCACCGACCTTCCTGGCATCATTCAATAACCTCCTACACTGTCCACAACACCACCGACCTTCCTGGCATCATTCAATAACCTCCTACACTGTCCACAACACCACCGTCCTTCCTGGCATCATTCAATAACCTCCTACACTGTCCACAACACCACCGACCTTCCTGGCATCATTCAATAACCTCCTACACTGGCCACAACACCACCGACCTTCCTGGCATCATTCAATAACCTCCTACACTGTCCACAGCACCACCTACCATCCCGTCATCATTCAATAACCTCCTACACTGTCCACAACACCACCGACCTTCCTGGCATCATTCAATAACCTCCTACACTGTCCACAACACCACCGACCTTCCTGGCATCATTCAATAACCTCCTACACTGTCCACAACACCACCGACCTTCCTGGCATCATTCAATAACCTCCTACACTGTCCACAACACCACCGACCTTCCTGGCATCATTCAATAACCTCCTACACTGTCCACAACACCACCGACCTTCCTGTCATCATTCAATAACCTCCTACACTGTCCACAACACCCCCGACCTTCCTGTCATCATTCAATAACCTCCTACACTGTCCACAACACCACCGACCTTCCTGTCATCATTCAATAACCTCCTACACTGGCCACAACACCACCGACCTTCCTGTCATCATTCAATAACCTCCTACACTGTCCACAACACCACCGACCTTCCTGTCATCATTCAATAACCTCCTACACTGCCCACAACACCACCGACCTTCCTGGCATCATTCAATAACCTCCTACACTGTCCACAACACCCCCGACCTTCCTGTCATCATTCAATAACCTCCTACACTGTCCACAACACCCCCGACCTTCCTGGCATCATTCAATAACCTCCTACACTGTCCACAACACCACCGACCTTCCTGGCATCATTCAATAACCTCCTACACTGGCCACAACACCACCGACCTTCCTGGCATCATTCAATAACCTCCTACACTGTCCACAACACCACCGACCTACCCGTCATCATTCAATAACCTCCTACACTGTCCACAACACCACCGACCTTCCTGTCATCATTCAATAACCTCCTACACTGTCCACAACACCCCCGACCTTCCTGGCATCATTCAATAACCTCCTACACTGTCCACAACACCACCGACCTTCCTGTCATCATTCAATAACCTCCTACACTGTCCACAACACCCCCGACCTTCCTGGCATCATTCAATAACCTCCTACACTGTCCACAACACCCCCGACCTTCCTGGCATCATTCAATAACCTCCTACACTGTCCACAACACCACCAACCTTCCTGGCATCATTCAATAACCTCCTACACTGTCCTCAACACCACCGACCTTCCTGGCATCATTCAATAACCTCCTACACTGTCCACAACACCACCGACCTTCCTGGCATCATTCAATAACCTCCTACACTGTCCACAACACCACCAACCTTCCTGGCATCATTCAATAACCTCCTACACTGTCCTCAACACCACCGACCTTCCTGGCATCATTCAATAACCTCCTACACTGTCCACAACACCACCGACCTTCCTGGCATCATTCAATAACCTCCTACACTGTCCACAATACCACCGACCTTCCTGGCATCATTCAATAACCTCCTGCACTGGCCACAACACCACCGACCTTCCTGGCATCATTCAATAACCTCCTACACTGTCCACAATACCACCGACCTTCCTGGCATCATTCAATAACCTCCTGCACTGGCCACAACACCACCGACCTTCCTGGTATCATTCAATAACCTCCTACACTGTCCACAACACCACCGACCTTCCTGGCATCATTCAATAACCTCCTACACTGGCCACATCACCCCCGATCTTCCTGGCATCATTCAATAACCTCCTACCCTGTCCACAACACCACCGACCTTCCTGGCATCATTCAATAACCTCCTACACTGTCCACAACACCACCGACCTTCCTGGCATCATTCAATTACCTCCTACACTGACCGCAGCACCACCGACCTTCCTGTCATCATTCAATAACCTCCTACACTGTCCACAACACCACCGACCTTCCTGTCATCATTCAATAACCTCCTACACTGTCCACAACACCACCGACCTTCCTGTCATCATTCAATAACCTCCTACACTGTCCACAATACCTCCGACCTTCCTGGCATCATTCAATAACCTCCTGCACTGGCCACAACACCACCGACCTTCCTGGCATCATTCAATAACCTCCTACACTGTCCACAACACCACCGACCTTCCTGGCATCATTCAATAACCTCCTACACTGGCCACATCACCCCCGATCTTCCTGGCATCATTCAATAACCTCCTACCCTGTCCACAACACCACCGACCTTCCTGACATCATTCAATAACCTCCTTCACTGGCCACTACACCCCCGACCTTCCTGGCATCATTCAATAACCTCCTACACTGTCCACAACTACAACGCCCTTCCTGTCATCATTCAATTACCTCCTACACTGTCCACAACACCACCGACCTTCCTGGCATCATTCAATAACCTCCTACACTGTCCACAACACCACCGACCTTCCTCGCATCATTCAATAACCTCCTACACTGTCCACAACACCACCGACCTTCCTGTCATCATTCAATAACCTCCTACACTGTCCACAACACCACCGTCCTTCCGGGAATCATTCAATAACCTCCTACACTGTCCACAACACCACCGACCTTCCTGTCATCATTCAATAACCTCCTACACTGTCCACAACACCACCGACCTTCCTGTCATCATTCAATAACCTCCTACACTGTCCACAACACCACCGACCTTCCTGGTATCATTCAATAACCTCCTACACTGGCCACAACACCACCGACCCTGCTGTCATCATTCAATAACCTCCGACACCGTCCACAACACCACCGACCTTCCTGGCATCATTCAATAGCCTCCTACACCGCCCACAACACCACCGACCTTCCTGGCATCATTCAATAACCTCCTACGCTGTCCACAACACCACCGATCTTCCTGTCATCATTCAATAACCTCCTACACTGTCCACAACACCACCGACCTTCCTGTCATCATTCAATAACCTCCTACACTGTCCACAACACCACCGACCTTCCGGGCATCATTCAATAACCTCCTACGCTGTACACAACACCACCGACCTTCCTGTCATCATTCCATAACCTCCTACACTGTCCACACCACCACCGACCTTCCTGGCATCTTTCAATAGCCTCCTACACTGGCCACAACACCACCGACCTTCCTGTCATCATTCAATAAACTCCTACACTGTCCACAACACAACCGACCTTCCTGGCATCATTCAATAACCTCCTACACTGTCCACAACACCCCTGACCTTACTGTCATCATTCAATTACCTCCTACACTGTCCACAACACCACCGACCTTCCTGGCATCATTCAATAACCTCCTGCACTGCCCACAACACCACCGACCTTCCTGGCATCATTCAATAACCTCCTACACTGTCCACAACACCACCGACCTTCCTGTCATCATTCAATAACCTCCTACACTGTCCACAACACCACCGACCTTCCTGGCATCATTCAATAACCTCCTACACTGTCCACAACACCACCGACCTTCCTGTCATCATTCAATAACCTCCTACACTGTCCACAACACCACCGACCTTCCTGTCATCATTCAATAACCTCCTACACTGTCCACAACACCACCGACCTTCCTGTCATCATTCAATAACCTCCTACACTGTCCACAACACCACCGACCTTCCTGGCATCATTCAATAACCTCCTACGCTGTCCACAACACCACCGACCTTCCTGTCATCATTCAATAACCTCCTACACTGTCCACAACACCACCGACCTTCCTGGTATCATTCAATAACCTCCTACACTGGCCACAACACCACCGACCCTGCTGTCATCATTCAATAACCTCCGACACCGTCCACAACACCACCGACCTTCCTGGCATCATTCAATAGCCTCCTACACCGCCCACAACACCACCGACCTTCCTGGCATCATTCAATAACCTCCTACGCTGTCCACAACACCACCGACCTTCCTGTCATCATTCAATAACCTCCTACACTGTCCACAACACCACCGACCTTCCTGTCATCATTCAATAACCTCCTACACTGTCCACAACACCACCGACCTTCCGGGCATCATTCAATAACCTCCTACGCTGTACACAACACCACCGACCTTCCTGTCATCATTCCATAACCTCCTACACTGTCCACACCACCACCGACCTTCCTGGCATCTTTCAATAGCCTCCTACACTGGCCACAACACCACCGATCTTCCTGTCATCATTCAATAACCTCCTACACTGTCCACAACACCAGCGACCTTCCCGTCATCATTCAATAACCTCCTACACTGTCCACAACACCACCGACCTTCCTGGCATCATTCAATAACCTCCTGCACTGCCCACAACACCACCGACCTTCCTGGCATCATTCAATAACCTCCTACACTGTCCACAACACCACCGACCTTCCTGTCATCATTCAATAACCTCCTACACTGTCCACAACACCACCGACCTTCCCGTCATCATTCAATAACCTCCTACACTGTCCACAACACCCCCGACCTTCCTGGCATCATTCAATAACCTCCTACACTGTCCTCAACACCACGGACCTTCCTGGCATCATTCAATAACCTCCTACACTGTCCACAACACCACCGACCTTCCCGTCATCATTCAATAACCTCCTACACTGTCCACAACACCACCGACCTTCCCGTCATCATTCAATAACCTCCTACACTGTCCACAACACCACCGACCTTCCTGGCATCATTCAATAACCTCCTGCACTGCCCACAACACCACCGACCTTCCTGGCATCATTCAATAACCTCCTACACTGTCCACAACACCACCGACCTTCCTGTCATCATTCAATAACCTCCTACACTGTCCACAACACCACCGACCTTCCCGTCATCATTCAATAACCTCCTACACTGTCCACAACACCCCCGACCTTCCTGGCATCATTCAATAACCTCCTACACTGTCCTCAACACCACGGACCTTCCTGGCATCATTCAATAACATCCTACACTGTCCACAACACCACCGACCTTCCTGTCATCATTCAATAACCTCCTACACTGTCCACAACACCACCGACCTTCCTGTCATGATTCAATAACGTCCTACACTGTCCACAACACCACCGACCTTCCTGTCATCATTCAATAACCTCCTATACTGTCCACCACACCACCGACCTTCATGTCATCATTCAATTACCTCCTACACTGTCCACAACACCACCAACCTTCCTGACATCATTCAATAACCTCCTACACTGGCCACAACATCACCGACCTTCCTGGCATCATTCAATAACCTCCTACACTTTCCACAACACCACCGACCTTCCTGGCATCATTCAGTAACCTCCTACACTGTCCACAACACCACAGACCTTCCTGGCATCATTCAATAACCTCCTACACTGGCCACAACACCACCGACCTTCCTGGCATCATTCAATAACCTCCTACACTGTCCACAACACAACTGACCTTCATGCCATCATTCAATAACCTCCTACACTGTCCACATCACCCCCGATCTTCCTGGCATCATTCAATAACCTCCTACCCTGTCCACAACACCACCGACCTTCCTGACATCATTCAATAACCTCCTTCACTGGCCACTACACCCCCGACCTTCCTGTCATCATTCAATAACCTCCTACACTGTCCACAACACCACCGACCTTCCCGTCATCATTCAATAACCTCCTACACTGTCCACAACACCCCCGACCTTCCTGGCATCATTCAATAACCTCCTACACTGTCCTCAACACCACGGACCTTCCTGGCATCATTCAATAACATCCTACACTGTCCACAACACCACCGACCTTCCTGTCATCATTCAATAACCTCCTACACTGTCCACAACACCACCGACCTTCCTGTCATGATTCAATAACGTCCTACACTGTCCACAACACCACCGACCTTCCTGTCATCATTCAATAACCTCCTATACTGTCCACCACACCACCGACCTTCATGTCATCATTCAATTACCTCCTACACTGTCCACAACACCACCAACCTTCCTGACATCATTCAATAACCTCCTACACTGGCCACAACATCACCGACCTTCCTGGCATCATTCAATAACCTCCTACACTTTCCACAACACCACCGACCTTCCTGGCATCATTCAGTAACCTCCTACACTGTCCACAACACCACAGACCTTCCTGGCATCATTCAATAACCTCCTACACTGGCCACAACACCACCGACCTTCCTGGCATCATTCAATAACCTCCTACACTGTCCACAACACAACTGACCTTCATGCCATCATTCAATAACCTCCTACACTGTCCACATCACCCCCGATCTTCCTGGCATCATTCAATAACCTCCTACCCTGTCCACAACACCACCGACCTTCCTGACATCATTCAATAACCTCCTTCACTGGCCACTACACCCCCGACCTTCCTGGCATCATTCAATAACCTCCTACACTGTCCACAACTACAACGCCCTTCCTGTCATCATTCAATTACCTCCTACACTGTCCACAACACCACCGACCTTCCTGGCATCATTCAATAACCTCCTGCACTGCCCACAACACCACCGACCTTCCTGGCATCATTCAATAACCTCCTACACTGTCCACAACACCACCTACCATCCCGTCATCATTCAATAACCTCCTACACTGGCCACAACACCCCCGACCTTCCTGGCCTCATTCAATAACCTCCTACGCTGTCCACAACTACAACGCCCTTTCTGTCATCATTCAATAACCTCCTACACTGTCCACAACACCACCGTCCTTCCTGGCATCATTCAATAACCTCCTACACTGTCCACAACACCACCGACCTTCCTGGCATCATTCAATAACCTCCTACACTGTCCACAACACCACCGACCTTCCTGGCATCATTCAATAACCTCCTACACTGTCCACAACACCCCCGACCTTCCTGTCATCATTCAATAACCTCCTACACTGTCCACAACACCACCGACCTTCCCGTCATCATTCAATAACCTCCTACACTGTCCACAACACCCCCGACCTTCCTGGCATCATTCAATAACCTCCTACACTGTCCACAACACCACCGTCCTTCCTGGCATCATTCAATAACCTCCTACACTGTCCACAACACCACCGACCTTCCTGGCATCATTCAATAACCTCCTACACTGGCCACAACACCACCGACCTTCCTGGCATCATTCAATAACCTCCTACACTGTCCACAGCACCACCTACCATCCCGTCATCATTCAATAACCTCCTACACTGTCCACAACACCACCGACCTTCCCGTCATCATTCAATAACCTCCTACACTGTCCACAACACCCCCGACCTTCCTGGCATCATTCAATAACCTCCTACACTGTCCACAACACCACCGACCTTCCCGTCATCATTCAATAACCTCCTACACTGTCCACAACACCCCCGACCTTCCTGGCATCATTCAATAACCTCCTACACTGTCCACAACACCACCGACCTTCCTGTCATCATTCAATAACCTCCTACACTGTCCACAACACCACCGACCTTCCCGTCATCATTCAATAACCTCCTACACTGTCCACAACACCCCCGACCTTCCTGGCATCATTCAATAACCTCCTACACTGTCCTCAACACCACGGACCTTCCTGTCATCATTCAATAACCTCCTACACTGTCCACAACACCACCGACCTTCCTGTCATCATTCAATAACCTCCTACACTGTCCACAACACCCCCGACCTTCCTGGCATCATTCAATAACCTCCTACACTGTCCTCAACACCACGGACCTTCCTGGCATCATTCAATAACCTCCTACACTGTCCACAACACCACCGACCTTCCTGTCATCATTCAATAACCTCCTACACTGTCCACAACACCACCGACCATCCCGTCATCATTCAATAACCTCCTACACTGTCCACAACACCCCCGACCTTCCTGGCATCATTCAATAACCTCCTACACTGTCCTCAACACCACGGACCTTCCTGGCATCATTCAATAACCTCCTACACTGTCCACAACACCACCGACCTTCCTGGCATCATTCAATAACATCCTACACTGTCCACAACACCACCGACCTTCCTGTCATCATTCAATAACCTCCTACACTGTCCACAACACCACCGACCTTCCTGTCATCATTCAATAACCTCCTACACTGTCCACAACACCACCGACCTTCCTGGCATCATTCAATAACCTCCTATACTGTCCACCACACCACCGACCTTCATGTCATCATTCAATAACCTCCTACACTGTCCACAACACCACCGACCTTCCTGGCATCATTCAATAACCTCCTACACTGTCCACAACACCACCGACCTTCCTGTCATCATTCAATAACCTCCTACACTGTCCACAACACCACCGACCTTCCCGTCATCATTCAATAACCTCCTACACTGTCCACAACACCACCGTCCTTCCGGGAATCATTCAATAACCTCCTACACTGTCCACAACACCACCGACCTTCCTGTCATCATTCAATAACCTCCTACACTGTCCACAACACCACCGACCTTCCTGGTATCATTCAATAACCTCCTACACTGGCCACAACACCACCGACCCTGCTGTCATCATTCAATAACCTCCGACACCGTCCACAACACCACCGACCTTCCTGGCATCATTCAATAGCCTCCTACACCGCCCACAACACCACCGACCTTCCTGGCATCATTCAATAACCTCCTACGCTGTCCACAACACCACCGACCTTCCTGTCATCATTCAATAACCTCCTACACTGTCCACAACACCACCGACCTTCCTGTCATCATTCAATAACCTCCTACACTGTCCACAACACCACCGACCTTCCGGGCATCATTCAATAACCTCCTACGCTGTACACAACACCACCGACCTTCCTGTCATCATTCCATAACCTCCTACACTGTCCACACCACCACCGACCTTCCTGGCATCTTTCAATAGCCTCCTACACTGGCCACAACACCACCGACCTTCCTGTCATCATTCAATAACCTCCTACACTGTCCACAACACCACCGACCTTCCCGTCATCATTCAATAACCTCCTACACTGTCCACAACACCACCGACCTTCCTGGCATCATTCAATAACCTCCTGCACTGCCCACAACACCACCGACCTTCCTGGCATCATTCAATAACCTCCTACACTGTCCACAACACCACCGACCTTCCTGTCATCATTCAATAACCTCCTACACTGTCCACAACACCACCGACCTTCCCGTCATCATTCAATAACCTCCTACACTGTCCACAACACCCCCGACCTTCCTGGCATCATTCAATAACCTCCTACACTGTCCTCAACACCACGGACCTTCCTGGCATCATTCAATAACATCCTACACTGTCCACAACACCACCGACCTTCCTGTCATCATTCAATAACCTCCTACACTGTCCACAACACCACCGACCTTCCTGTCATGATTCAATAACGTCCTACACTGTCCACAACACCACCGACCTTCCTGTCATCATTCAATAACCTCCTATACTGTCCACCACACCACCGACCTTCATGTCATCATTCAATTACCTCCTACACTGTCCACAACACCACCAACCTTCCTGACATCATTCAATAACCTCCTACACTGGCCACAACATCACCGACCTTCCTGGCATCATTCAATAACCTCCTACACTGTCCACAACACCACCGACCTTCCCGTCATCATTCAATAACCTCCTACACTGTCCACAACACCCCCGACCTTCCTGGCATCATTCAATAACCTCCTACACTGTCCTCAACACCACGGACCTTCCTGGCATCATTCAATAACATCCTACACTGTCCACAACACCACCGACCTTCCTGTCATCATTCAATAACCTCCTACACTGTCCACAACACCACCGACCTTCCTGGCATCATTCAATAACGTCCTACACTGTCCACAACACCACCGACCTTCCTGTCATCATTCAATAACCTCCTATACTGTCCACCACACCACCGACCTTCATGTCATCATTCAATTACCTCCTACACTGTCCACAACACCACCAACCTTCCTGACATCATTCAATAACCTCCTACACTGGCCACAACATCACCGACCTTCCTGGCATCATTCAATAACCTCCTACACTGTCCACAACACCACCGACCTTCCTGGCATCATTCAGTAACCTCCTACACTGTCCACAACACCACAGACCTTCCTGGCATCATTCAATAACCTCCTACACTGGCCACAACACCACCGACCTTCCTGGCATCATTCAATAACCTCCTACACTGTCCACAACACAACTGACCTTCATGCCATCATTCAATAACCTCCTACACTGTCCACATCACCCCCGATCTTCCTGGCATCATTCAATAACCTCCTACCCTGTCCACAACACCACCGACCTTCCTGACATCATTCAATAACCTCCTTCACTGGCCACTACACCCCCGACCTTCCTGGCATCATTCAATAACCTCCTACACTGTCCACAACTACAACGCCCTTCCTGTCATCATTCAATTACCTCCTACACTGTCCACAACACCACCGACCTTCCTGGCATCATTCAATAACCTCCTGCACTGCCCACAACACCACCGACCTTCCTGGCATCATTCAATAACCTCCTACACTGTCCACAACACCACCTACCATCCCGTCATCATTCAATAACCTCCTACACTGGCCACAACACCCCCGACCTTCCTGGCCTCATTCAATAACCTCCTACGCTGTCCACAACTACAACGCCCTTTCTGTCATCATTCAATAACCTCCTACACTGTCCACAACACCACCGTCCTTCCTGGCATCATTCAATAACCTCCTACACTGTCCACAACACCACCGACCTTCCTGGCATCATTCAATAACCTCCTACACTGTCCACAACACCACCGACCTTCCTGGCATCATTCAATAACCTCCTACACTGTCCACAACACCCCCGACCTTCCTGTCATCATTCAATAACCTCCTACACTGTCCACAACACCACCGACCTTCCCGTCATCATTCAATAACCTCCTACACTGTCCACAACACCCCCGACCTTCCTGGCATCATTCAATAACCTCCTACACTGTCCACAACACCACCGTCCTTCCTGGCATCATTCAATAACCTCCTACACTGTCCACAACACCACCGACCTTCCTGGCATCATTCAATAACCTCCTACACTGGCCACAACACCACCGACCTTCCTGGCATCATTCAATAACCTCCTACACTGTCCACAGCACCACCTACCATCCCGTCATCATTCAATAACCTCCTACACTGTCCACAACACCACCGACCTTCCCGTCATCATTCAATAACCTCCTACACTGTCCACAACACCCCCGACCTTCCTGGCATCATTCAATAACCTCCTACACTGTCCACAACACCACCGACCTTCCCGTCATCATTCAATAACCTCCTACACTGTCCACAACACCCCCGACCTTCCTGGCATCATTCAATAACCTCCTACACTGTCCACAACACCACCGACCTTCCTGTCATCATTCAATAACCTCCTACACTGTCCACAACACCACCGACCTTCCCGTCATCATTCAATAACCTCCTACACTGTCCACAACACCCCCGACCTTCCTGGCATCATTCAATAACCTCCTACACTGTCCTCAACACCACGGACCTTCCTGTCATCATTCAATAACCTCCTACACTGTCCACAACACCACCGACCTTCCTGTCATCATTCAATAACCTCCTACACTGTCCACAACACCCCCGACCTTCCTGGCATCATTCAATAACCTCCTACACTGTCCTCAACACCACGGACCTTCCTGGCATCATTCAATAACCTCCTACACTGTCCACAACACCACCGACCTTCCTGTCATCATTCAATAACCTCCTACACTGTCCACAACACCACCGACCTTCCCGTCATCATTCAATAACCTCCTACACTGTCCACAACACCCCCGACCTTCCTGGCATCATTCAATAACCTCCTACACTGTCCTCAACACCACGGACCTTCCTGGCATCATTCAATAACCTCCTACACTGTCCACAACACCACCGACCTTCCTGGCATCATTCAATAACATCCTACACTGTCCACAACACCACCGACCTTCCTGTCATCATTCAATAACCTCCTACACTGTCCACAACACCACCGACCTTCCTGTCATCATTCAATAACCTCCTACACTGTCCACAACACCACCGACCTTCCTGGCATCATTCAATAACCTCCTATACTGTCCACCACACCACCGACCTTCATGTCATCATTCAATAACCTCCTACACTGTCCACAACACCACCGACCTTCCTGGCATCATTCAATAACCTCCTACACTGTCCACAACACCACCGACCTTCCTGTCATCATTCAATAACCTCCTACACTGTCCACAACACCACCGACCTTCCCGTCATCATTCAATAACCTCCTACACTGTCCACAACACCACCGTCCTTCCGGGAATCATTCAATAACCTCCTACACTGTCCACAACACCACCGACCTTCCTGTCATCATTCAATAACCTCCTACACTGTCCACAACACCACCGACCTTCCTGGTATCATTCAATAACCTCCTACACTGGCCACAACACCACCGACCCTGCTGTCATCATTCAATAACCTCCGACACCGTCCACAACACCACCGACCTTCCTGGCATCATTCAATAGCCTCCTACACCGCCCACAACACCACCGACCTTCCTGGCATCATTCAATAACCTCCTACGCTGTCCACAACACCACCGACCTTCCTGTCATCATTCAATAACCTCCTACACTGTCCACAACACCACCGACCTTCCTGTCATCATTCAATAACCTCCTACACTGTCCACAACACCACCGACCTTCCGGGCATCATTCAATAACCTCCTACGCTGTACACAACACCACCGACCTTCCTGTCATCATTCCATAACCTCCTACACTGTCCACAACACCACCGACCTTCCTGGCATCATTCAGTAACCTCCTACACTGTCCACAACACCACCGACCTTCCTGGCATCATTCAATAACCTCCTACACTGTCCACAACACCACCGACCTTCCTGGCATCATTCAATAACCTCCTACACTGTCCACAACACCACAGACCTTCCTGGCATCATTCAATAACCTCCTACACTGGCCACAACACCACCGACCTTCCTGGCATCATTCAATAACCTCCTACACTGTCCACAACACAACTGACCTTCATGCCATCATTCAATAACCTCCTACACTGTCCACATCACCCCCGATCTTCCTGGCATCATTCAATAACCTCCTACCCTGTCCACAACACCACCGACCTTCCTGACATCATTCAATAACCTCCTTCACTGGCCACTACACCCCCGACCTTCCAGGCATCATTCAATAACCTCCTACACTGTCCACAACTACAACGCCCTTCCTGTCATCATTCAATTACCTCCTACACTGTCCACAACACCACCGACCTTCCTGGCATCATTCAATAACCTCCTGCACTGCCCACAACACCACCGACCTTCCTGGCATCATTCAATAACCTCCTACACTGTCCACAACACCACCTACCATCCCGTCATCATTCAATAACCTCCTACACTGGCCACAACACCCCCGACCTTCCTGGCCTCATTCAATAACCTCCTACGCTGTCCACAACTACAACGCCCTTTCTGTCATCATTCAATAACCTCCTACACTGTCCACAACACCACCGTCCTTCCTGGCATCATTCAATAACCTCCTACACTGTCCACAACACCACCGACCTTCCTGGCATCATTCAATAACCTCCTACACTGTCCACAACACCACCGACCTTCCTGGCATCATTCAATAACCTCCTACACTGTCCACAACACCCCCGACCTTCCTGTCATCATTCAATAACCTCCTACACTGTCCACAACACCCCCGACCTTCCTGGCATCATTCAATAACCTCCTACACTGTCCACAACACCACCGTCCTTCCTGGCATCATTCAATAACCTCCTACACTGTCCACAACACCACCGTCCTTCCTGGCATCATTCAATAACCTCCTACACTGTCCACAACACCACCGACCTTCCTGGCATCATTCAATAACCTCCTACACTGGCCACAACACCACCGACCTTCCTGGCATCATTCAATAACCTCCTACACTGTCCACAGCACCACCTACCATCCCGTCATCATTCAATAACCTCCTACACTGTCCACAACACCACCGACCTTCCCGTCATCATTCAATAACCTCCTACACTGTCCACAACACCCCCGACCTTCCTGGCATCATTCAATAACCTCCTACACTGTCCACAACACCACCGACCTTCCCGTCATCATTCAATAACCTCCTACACTGTCCACAACACCCCCGACCTTCCTGGCATCATTCAATAACCTCCTACACTGTCCACAACACCACCGACCTTCCTGTCATCATTCAATAACCTCCTACACTGTCCACAACACCACCGACCTTCCCGTCATCATTCAATAACCTCCTACACTGTCCACAACACCCCCGACCTTCCTGGCATCATTCAATAACCTCCTACACTGTCCTCAACACCACGGACCTTCCTGTCATCATTCAATAACCTCCTACACTGTCCACAACACCACCGACCTTCCTGTCATCATTCAATAACCTCCTACACTGTCCACAACACCCCCGACCTTCCTGGCATCATTCAATAACCTCCTACACTGTCCTCAACACCACGGACCTTCCTGGCATCATTCAATAACCTCCTACACTGTCCACAACACCACCGACCTTCCTGTCATCATTCAATAACCTCCTACACTGTCCACAACACCACCGACCTTCCCGTCATCATTCAATAACCTCCTACACTGTCCACAACACCCCCGACCTTCCTGGCATCATTCAATAACCTCCTACACTGTCCTCAACACCACGGACCTTCCTGGCATCATTCAATAACCTCCTACACTGTCCACAACACCACCGACCTTCCTGGCATCATTCAATAACATCCTACACTGTCCACAACACCACCGACCTTCCTGTCATCATTCAATAACCTCCTACACTGTCCACAACACCACCGACCTTCCTGTCATCATTCAATAACCTCCTACACTGTCCACAACACCACCGACCTTCCTGGCATCATTCAATAACCTCCTATACTGTCCACCACACCACCGACCTTCATGTCATCATTCAATAACCTCCTACACTGTCCACAACACCACCGACCTTCCTGGCATCATTCAATAACCTCCTACACTGTCCACAACACCACCGACCTTCCTGTCATCATTCAATAACCTCCTACACTGTCCACAACACCACCGACCTTCCCGTCATCATTCAATAACCTCCTACACTGTCCACAACACCACCGTCCTTCCGGGAATCATTCAATAACCTCCTACACTGTCCACAACACCACCGACCTTCCTGTCATCATTCAATAACCTCCTACACTGTCCACAACACCACCGACCTTCCTGGTATCATTCAATAACCTCCTACACTGGCCACAACACCACCGACCCTGCTGTCATCATTCAATAACCTCCGACACCGTCCACAACACCACCGACCTTCCTGGCATCATTCAATAGCCTCCTACACCGCCCACAACACCACCGACCTTCCTGGCATCATTCAATAACCTCCTACGCTGTCCACAACACCACCGACCTTCCTGTCATCATTCAATAACCTCCTACACTGTCCACAACACCACCGACCTTCCTGTCATCATTCAATAACCTCCTACACTGTCCACAACACCACCGACCTTCCGGGCATCATTCAATAACCTCCTACGCTGTACACAACCACCGACCTTCCTGTCATCATTCCATAACCTCCTACACTGTCCACACCACCACCGACCTTCCTGGCATCTTTCAATAGCCTCCTACACTGGCCACAACACCACCGACCTTCCTGTCATCATTCAATAACCTCCTACACTGTCCACAACACCACCGACCTTCCCGTCATCATTCAATAACCTCCTACACTGTCCACAACACCACCGACCTTCCTGGCATCATTCAATAACCTCCTGCACTGCCCACAACACCACCGACCTTCCTGGCATCATTCAATAACCTCCTACACTGTCCACAACACCACCGACCTTCCTGTCATCATTCAATAACCTCCTACACTGTCCACAACACCACCGACCTTCCCGTCATCATTCAATAACCTCCTACACTGTCCACAACACCCCCGACCTTCCTGGCATCATTCAATAACCTCCTACACTGTCCTCAACACCACGGACCTTCCTGGCATCATTCAATAACATCCTACACTGTCCACAACACCACCGACCTTCCTGTCATCATTCAATAACCTCCTACACTGTCCACAACACCACCGACCTTCCTGTCATGATTCAATAACGTCCTACACTGTCCACAACACCACCGACCTTCCTGTCATCATTCAATAACCTCCTATACTGTCCACCACACCACCGACCTTCATGTCATCATTCAATTACCTCCTACACTGTCCACAACACCACCAACCTTCCTGACATCATTCAATAACCTCCTACACTGGCCACAACATCACCGACCTTCCTGGCATCATTCAATAACCTCCTACACTGTCCACAACACCACCGACCTTCCTGGCATCATTCAGTAACCTCCTACACTGTCCACAACACCACCGACCTTCCTGGCATCATTCAATAACCTCCTACACTGGCCACAACACCACCGACCTTCCTGGCATCATTCAATAACCTCCTACACTGTCCACAACACAACTGACCTTCATGCCATCATTCAATAACCTCCTACACTGTCCACATCACCCCCGATCTTCCTGGCATCATTCAATAACCTCCTACCCTGTCCACAACACCACCGACCTTCCTGACATCATTCAATAACCTCCTTCACTGGCCACTACACCCCCGACCTTCCTGGCATCATTCAATAACCTCCTACACTGTCCACAACTACAACGCCCTTCCTGTCATCATTCAATTACCTCCTACACTGTCCACAACACCACCGACCTTCCTGGCATCATTCAATAACCTCCTGCACTGCCCACAACACCACCGACCTTCCTGGCATCATTCAATAACCTCCTACACTGTCCACAACACCACCTACCATCCCGTCATCATTCAATAACCTCCTACACTGGCCACAACACCCCCGACCTTCCTGGCCTCATTCAATAACCTCCTACGCTGTCCACAACTACAACGCCCTTTCTGTCATCATTCAATAACCTCCTACACTGTCCACAACACCACCGTCCTTCCTGGCATCATTCAATAACCTCCTACACTGTCCACAACACCACCGACCTTCCTGGCATCATTCAATAACCTCCTACACTGTCCACAGCACCACCTACCATCCCGTCATCATTCAATAACCTCCTACACTGTCCACAACACCACCGACCTTCCTGTCATCATTCAATAACCTCCTACACTGTCCACAACACCACCGACCTTCCCGTCATCATTCAATAACCTCCTACACTGTCCACAACACCCCCGACCTTCCTGGCATCATTCAATAACCTCCTACACTGTCCACAACACCACCGACCTTCCCGTCATCATTCAATAACCTCCTACACTGTCCACAACACCCCCGACCTTCCTGGCATCATTCAATAACCTCCTACACTGTCCACAACACCACCGACCTTCCTGTCATCATTCAATAACCTCCTACACTGTCCAGAACACCACCGACCTTCCCGTCATCATTCAATAACCTCCTACACTGTCCACAACACCCCCGACCTTCCTGGCATCATTCAATAACCTCCTACACTGTCCTCAACACCACGGACCTTCCTGTCATCATTCAATAACCTCCTACACTGTCCAAAACACCACCGACCTTCCTGTCATCATTCAATAACCTCCTACACTGTCCACAACACCCCCGACCTTCCTGGCATCATTCAATAACCTCCTACACTGTCCTCAACACCACGGACCTTCCTGGCATCATTCAATAACCTCCTACACTGTCCACAACACCACCGACCTTCCTGTCATCATTCAATAACCTCCTACACTGTCCACAACACCACCGACCTTCCCGTCATCATTCAATAACCTCCTACACTGTCCACAACACCCCCGACCTTCCTGGCATCATTCAATAACCTCCTACACTGTCCTCAACACCACGGACCTTCCTGGCATCATTCAATAACCTCCTACACTGTCCACAACACCACCGACCTTCCTGGCATCATTCAATAACATCCTACACTGTCCACAACACCACCGACCTTCCTGTCATCATTCAATAACCTCCTACACTGTCCACAACACCACCGACCTTCCTGTCATCATTCAATAACCTCCTACACTGTCCACAACACCACCGACCTTCCTGGCATCATTCAATAACCTCCTATACTGTCCACCACACCACCGACCTTCATGTCATCATTCAATTACCTCCTACACTGGCCACAACATCACCGACCTTCCTGGCATCATTCAATAACCTCCTACACTGTCCACAACACCACCGACCTTCCTGGCATCATTCAGTAACCTCCTACACTGTCCACCACACCACCGACCTTCATGTCATCATTCAATAACCTCCTACACTGGCCACAACATCACCGACCTTCCTGGCATCATTCAATAACCTCCTACACTGTCCACAACACCACCGACCTTCCTGGCATCATTCAGTAACCTCCTACACTGTCCACAACACCACCGACCTTCCTGGCATCATTCAATAACCTCCTACACTGGCCACAACACCACCGACCTTCCTGGCATCATTCAATAACCTCCTACACTGTCCACAACACCACTGACCTTCATGCCATCATTCAATAACCTCCTACACTGTCCACATCACCCCCGACCTTCCTGGCATCATTCAATAACCTCCTACCCTGTCCACAACACCACCGACCTTCCTGACATCATTCAATAACCTCCTTCACTGGCCACTACACCCCCGAACTTCCTGGCATCATTCAATAACCTCCTACACTGTCCACAACTACAACGCCCTTCCTGTCATCATTCAATTACCTCCTACACTGTCCACAACACCACCGACCTTCCTGGCATCATTCAATAACCTCCTACACTGTCCACAACACCACCGACCTTCCTCGCATCATTCAATAACCTCCTACACTGTCCACAACACCACCGACCTTCCTGTCATCATTCAATAACCTCCTACACTGTCCACAACACCACCGTCCTTCCGGGAATCATTCAATAACCTCCTACACTGTCCACAACACCACCGACCTTCCTGTCATCATTCAATAACCTCCTACACTGTCCACAACACCACCGACCTTCCTGTCATCATTCAATAACCTCCTACACTGTCCACAACACCACCGACCTTCCTGGTATCATTCAATAACCTCCTACACTGGCCACAACACCACCGACCCTGCTGTCATCATTCAATAACCTCCGACACCGTCCACAACACCACCGACCTTCCTGGCATCATTCAATAGCCTCCTACACCGCCCACAACACCACCGACCTTCCTGGCATCATTCAATAACCTCCTACGCTGTCCACAACACCACCGACCTTCCTGTCATCATTCAATAACCTCCTACACTGTCCACAACACCACCGACCTTCCTGTCATCATTCAATAACCTCCTACACTGTCCACAACACCACCGACCTTCCGGGCATCATTCAATAACCTCCTACGCTGTACACAACACCACCGACCTTCCTGTCATCATTCCATAACCTCCTACACTGTCCACACCACCACCGACCTTCCTGGCATCTTTCAATAGCCTCCTACACTGGCCACAACACCACCGACCTTCCTGTCATCATTCAATAAACTCCTACACTGTCCACAACACAACCGACCTTCCTGGCATCATTCAATAACCTCCTACACTGTCCACAACACCACCGACCTTCCTGTCATCATTCAATAAACTCCTACACTGTCCACAACACAACCGACCTTCCTGGCATCATTCAATAACCTCCTACACTGGCCACAACACCACCGACCTTCCTGTCATCATTCAATAAACTCCTACACTGTCCACAACACAACCGACCTTCCTGGCATCATTCAATAACCTCCTACACTGGCCACAACACCACCGAACTTCCTGTCATCATTCAATAAACTCCTACACTGTCCACAACACAACCGACCTTCCTGGCATCATTCAATAACCTCCTACACTGTCCACAACACCACTGACCTTACTGTCATCATTCAATAAACTCCTACACTGTCCACAACACCACCGACCTTCCTGTCATCATTCAATAAACTCCTACACTGTCCACAACACAACCGACCTTCCTGGCATCATTCAATAACCTCCTACACTGGCCACAACACCACCGACCTTCCTGTCATCATTCAATAAACTCCTACACTGTCCACAACACAACCGACCTTCCTGGCATCATTCAATAACCTCCTACACTGTCCACAACACCACTGACCTTACTGTCATCATTCAATTACCTCCTACACTGTCCACAACACCACCGACCTTCCTGGCATCATTCAATAACCTCCTGCACTGCCCACAACACCACCGACCTTCCTGGCATCATTCAATAACCTCCTACACTGTCCACAACACCACCTACCATCCCGTCATCATTCAATAACCTCCTACACTGGCCACAACACCCCCGACCTTCCTGGCCTCATTCAATAACCTCCTACGCTGTCCACAACTACAACGCCCTTTCTGTCATCATTCAATAACCTCCTACACTGTCCACAACACCACCGTCCTTCCTGGCATCATTCAATAACCTCCTACACTGTCCACAACACCACCGACCTTCCTGGCATCATTCAATAACCTCCTACACTGTCCACAACACCACCGACCTTCCTGACATCATTCAATAACCTCCTACACTGTCCACAACACCACCGACCTTCCTGACATCATTCAATAACCTCCTACACTGTCCACAACATCACCGACCTTCCTAGCATCATTCAATAACCTCCTACACTGTCCACAACACCACCGACCTTCCTGGCATCATTAATTAACCTCCTACACTGTCCAGAACACAACCGAACTTCCTGTCATCATTCAATAACCTCCTACACTGTCCACAACACCACCGACCTTCCTGGCATCATTCAATAACCTCCTACACTGTCCACAACACCACCGACCTTCCTGGCATCATTAATTAACCTCCTACACTGTCCAGAACACAACCGAACTTCCTGTCATCATTCAATAACCTCCTACACTGTCCACAACACCACCGACCTTCCTGGCATCATTCAATAACCTCCTACACTGTCCACAACACCACCGACCTTCCTGGCATCATTAATTAACCTCCTACACTGTCCAGAACACAACCGAACTTCCTGTCATCATTCAATAACCTCCTACACTGTCCACAACACCACCGACCTTCCTGGCATCATTCAATAACCTCCTACACTGTCCACAACACCACCGACCTTCCTGTCATCATTCAATAACCTCCTACACTGTCCACAACACCACTGACCTTCATGTCATCATTCAATTACCTCCTACACTGTCCACAACATCACCGACCTTCCTGTCATCATTCAATAACCTCCTACACTGTCCACAACACCACCGACCTTCCTGTCATCATTCAATAACCTCCTACACTGTCCACAACACCACTGACCTTCATGTCATCATTCAATAACCTCCTACACTGTCCACAACACCACTGACCTTCATGTCATCATTCAATAACCTCCTACACTGTCCACAACACCCCCGACCTTCCTGGCATCACTCAATAACCTCCTACACTGTTCACAACACCACCGACCTTCCTGACATCATTCAATAACCTCCTACACTGTCCACAACACCACCGACCTTCCTGTCATCATTCAATAACCTTATACACTGTCCACCACACCACCGACCTTCCTGTCATCATTCAATAACCTCCTACACTGTCCACAACACCACCGACCTTCCTGGCATCATTCAATAACCTCCTACACTGTCCACAACACCACCGACCTTCCTGTCATCATTCAATAACCTCCTACACTGGCCACAACACCCCCGACCTTCCTGTCATCATTCAATAACCTCCTACACTGTCCACAGCACCACCGACCTTCCTGGCATCATTCAATAACCTCCTACACTGTCCACAACACCACCTACCTTCCTGGCATCATTCAATAACCTCCGACACTGTCCACAACACCACCGACCTTCCTGTCATCATTCAATAACCTCCTACACTGGCCACAACACCCCCGACCTTCCTGTCATCATTCAATAACCTCCTACACAGTCCAGAACACCACCGACCTTCCTGGCATCATTCAATAACCTCCTACACTGTCCACAACACCACCGACCTTCCTGTCATCATTCAATAACCTCCTACACTGTCCACAACACCACCTACCTTCCTGGCATCATTCAATAACCTCCGACACTGTCCACAACACCACCGACCTTCCTGGCATCATTCAGTAACCTCCTACACTGTCCACAACACCACCGACCTTCCTGGCATCATTCAATAACCTCCGACACTGTCCACAACACCACCGACCTTCCTGTCATCATTCAATAACCTCCTACACTGGCCACAACACCCCCGACCTTCCTGTCATCATTCAATAACCTCCTACACAGTCCAGAACACCACCGACCTTCCTGGCATCATTCAATAACCTCCTACACTGTCCACAACACCACCGACCTTCCTGGCATCATTCAATAACCTCCTACACTGTCCACAACACCACCTACCTTCCTGGCATCATTCAATAACCTCCGACACTGTCCACAACACCACCGACCTTCCTGGCATCATTCAGTAACCTCCTACACTGTCCACAACACCACCGACCTTCCTGGCATCATTCAGTAACCTCCTACACTGTCCACAACACCACCGACCTTCCTGGCATCATTCAGTAACCTCCTACACTGTCCACAACACCACCGACCTTCCTGGCATCATTCAATAACCTCCTACACTGTCCACAACACCCCCGACCTTTCTGGCATCATTCAATAACCTCCTACACTGTCCACAACACCACCTACCTTCCTGGCATCACTCAATAACCTCCTACACTGACCACAACACCACCGACCTTCCTGTCATCATTCAATAACCTCCTACACTGTCCACAACACCACCTACCTTCCTGGCATCACTCAATAAACTCCTACACTGACCACAACACCACCGACCTTCCTGTCATCATTCAATAACCTCCTACACTGTCCACAACACCACCGACCTTCCTGTCATCATTCAATAACCTCCTACACTGTCCACAACACCACCGACCTTCCTGTCATCATTCAATAACCTCCTACACTGTCCACAACACCACCGACCTTCCGGGCATCATTCAATAACCTCCTACGCTGTACACAACACCACCGACCTTCCTGTCATCATTCCATAACCTCCTACACTGTCCACACCACCACCGACCTTCCTGGCATCTTTCAATAGCCTCCTACACTGGCCACAACACCACCGACCTTCCTGTCATCATTCAATAAACTCCTACACTGTCCACAACACAACCGACCTTCCTGGCATCATTCAATAACCTCCTACACTGTCCACAACACCACCGACCTTCCTGTCATCATTCAATAAACTCCTACACTGTCCACAACACAACCGACCTTCCTGGCATCATTCAATAACCTCCTACACTGGCCACAACACCACCGACCTTCCTGTCATCATTCAATAAACTCCTACACTGTCCACAACACAACCGACCTTCCTGGCATCATTCAATAACCTCCTACACTGCCCACAACACAACCGACCTTCCTGGCATCATTCAATAACCTCCTACACTGGCCACAACACCCCCAACCTTACTGTCATCATTCAATTACCTCCTACACTGTCCACAACACCACCTACCATCCCGTCATCATTCAATAACCTCCTACACTGGCCACAGCACCCCCGACCTTCCTGGCCTCATTCAATAACCTCCTACGCTGTCCACAACTACAACGCCCTTTCTGTCATCATTCAATAACCTCCTACACTGTCCACAACACCACCGTCCTACCTGGCATCATTCAATAACCTCCTACACTGTCCACAACACCACCGACCTTCCTGGCATCATTCAATAACCTCCTACACTGTCCACAACACCACCGACCTTCCTGACATCATTCAATAACCTCCTACACTGTCCACAACACCACCGACCTTCCTGACATCATTCAATAACCTCCTACACTGTCCACAACATCACCGACCTTCCTAGCATCATTCAATAACCTCCTACACTGTCCACAACACCACCGACCTTCCTGGCATCATTAATTAACCTCCTACACTGTCCAGAACACAACCTAACTTCCTGTCATCATTCAATAACCTCCTACACTGTCCACAACACCACCGACCTTCCTGGCATCATTCAATAACCTCCTACACTGTCCACAACACCACCGACCTTCCTGGCATCATTCAATAACCTCCTACACTGTCCAGAACACAACCGAACTTCCTGTCATCATTCAATAACCTCCTACACTGTCCACAACACCACTGACCTTCATGTCATCATTCAATTACCTCCTACACTGTCCACAACATCACCGACCTTCCTGTCATCATTCAATAACCTCCTACACTGTCCACAACACCACTGACCTTCATGTCATCATTCAATAACCTCCTACACTGTCCACAACACCCCCGACCTTCCTGGCATCACTCAATAACCTCCTACACTGTTCACAACACCACCGACCTTCCTGACATCATTCAATAACCTCCTACACTGTCCACAACACCACCGACCTTCCTGTCATCATTCAATAACCTTATACACTGTCCACCACACCACCGACCTTCCTGTCATCATTCAATAACCTCCTACACTGTCCACAGCACCACCGACCTTCCTGGCATCATTCAATAACCTCCTACACTGTCCACAACACCACCTACCTTCCTGGCATCATTCAATAACCTCCGACACTGTCCACAACACCACCGACCTTCCTGTCATCATTCAATAACCTCCTACACTGGCCACAACACCCCCGACCTTCCTGTCATCATTCAATAACCTCCTACACAGTCCAGAACACCACCGACCTTCCTGGCATCATTCAATAACCTCCTACACTGTCCACAACACCACCGACCTTCCTGTCATCATTCAATAACCTCCTACACTGTCCACAACACCACCTACCTTCCTGGCATCATTCAATAACCTCCGACACTGTCCACAACACCACCGACCTTCCTGGCATCATTCAGTAACCTCCTACACTGTCCACAACACCACCGACCTTCCTGGCATCATTCAATAACCTCCGACACTGTCCACAACACCACCGACCTTCCTGTCATCATTCAATAACCTCCTACACTGGCCACAACACCCCCGACCTTCCTGTCATCATTCAATAACCTCCTACACAGTCCAGAACACCACCGACCTTCCTGGCATCATTCAATAACCTCCTACACTGTCCACAACACCACCGACCTTCCTGTCATCATTCAATAACCTCCTACACTGTCCACAACACCACCTACCTTCCTGGCATCATTCAATAACCTCCGACACTGTCCACAACACCACCGACCTTCCTGGCATCATTCAGTAACCTCCTACACTGTCCACAACACCACCGACCTTCCTAGCATCATTCAGTAACCTCCTACACTGTCCACAACACCACCGACCTTCCTGGCATCATTCAGTAACCTCCTACACTGTCCACAACACCACCGACCTTCCTGGCATCATTCAATAACCACCTACACTGTCCACAACACCCCCGACCTTTCTGGCATCATTCAATAACCTCCTACACTGTCCACAACACCACCTACCTTCCTGGCATCACTCAATAACCTCCTACACTGACCACAACACCACCGACCTTCCTGTCATCATTCAATAACCTCCTACACTGTCCACAACACCACCTACCTTCCTGGCATCACTCAATAAACTCCTACACTGACCACAACACCACCGACCTTCCTGTCATCATTCAATAACCTCCTACACTGTCCACAACACCACCGACCTTCCTGGCATCATTCAATAACCTCCTACACTGTCCACAACACCACCGACCTTCCTGGCATCATTCAATAACCTCCTACACTGTCCACAACACCACCGACCTTCCTGTCATCATTCAATAACCTCCTACACTGTCCACAACACCACCATCCTTCCTGGCATCATTCAATAACCTCCTACACTGACCACAACACCACCGACCTTCCTGGCATCATTCAATAACCTCCTACACTGTCCACAACACCACCGACCTTCCTGGCATCATTCAATAACCTCCTACACTGACCACAACACCACCGACCTTCCTGGCATCATTCAATAACCTCCTACACTGTCCACAACACCACCGACCTTCCTGGCATCATTCAATAACCTCCTACACTGACCACAACACCACCGACCTTCCTGGCATCATTCAATAACCTCCTACACTGTCCACAACACCACCGACCTTCCTGTCATCATTCAATAACCTCCTACACTGTCCACAACACCACCTACCTTCCTGGCATCACTCAATAAACTCCTACACTGACCACAACACCACCGACCTTCCTGTCATCATTCAATAACCTCCTACACTGTCCACAACACCACCGACCTTCCTGGCATCATTCAATAACCTCCTACACTGTCCACAACACCACCGACCTTCCTGGCATCATTCAATAACCTCCTACACTGTCCACAGCACCACCGACCTTCCTGGCATCATTCAATAACCTCCTATACTGTCCACAACACCACCGACCTTCCTGTCATCATTCAATAACCTCCTACACTGTCCACAACACCACCGACCTTCCTGGCATCATTCAATAACATCCTACACTGTCCACAACACCACCGTCCTTCCTGGCATCTTTCAATAGCCTCCTACACTGTCCACAACACCACCGACCTTCCTGGCATCATTCAATAACCTCCTACACTGTCCACAACACCACCGACCTTCCTGGCATCATTCAATAACCTCCTACACTGTCCACAACACCACCGACCTTCCGTGCATCATTCAATAACCTCCTACACTGTCCACAACACCACCAACCTTCCTGGCATCATTCAATAACCTCCTACACTGTCCACAACACCACCGACCTTCCTGGCATCATTCAATAACCTCCTACACTGTCCACAACACCACCGACCTTCCTGGCATCATTCGATAACCTCCTACACTGTCCACAACACCACCGACCTTCCTGGCATCTTTCAATAGCCTCCTACACTGGCCACAACACCACCGACCTTCCTGGCATCATTCAATAACCTCCTACACTGTCCACAACACCACCGACCTTCCTGGCATCATTCGATAACCTCCTACACTGTCCACAACACCACCGACCTTCCTGGCATCATTCGATAACCTCCTACACTGTCCACAACACCACCGACCTTCCTGTCATCATTCAATAACTTCCTACACTGTCCACAACACCAACGACCTTCCTGGCATCATTCAATAACCTCCTACACTGGCCACAACACCACCGACCTTCCTGGCATCATTCAATAACCTCCTACACTGTCCACAACACCACCGACCTTCCTGGCATCATTCGATAACCTCCTACACTGTCCACAACACCACCGACCTTCCTGGCATCATTCGATAACCTCCTACACTGTCCACAACACCACCGACCTTCCTGGCATCAATCAATAACCTCCTACACTGTCCACAACACCACTGACATTCCTGGCATCATTCAATAACCTCCTACACTGACCACAACACCACGGACCTTCCGGGCATCATTCAATAACCTCCTACACTGTCCACAACACCACCGACCTTCCTGCCATCATTCAATAACCTCCTACACTGTCCACAACACCACCGACCTTCCTGGCATCATTCAATAACCTCCTACACTGTCCACAACACCCCCGAC
Source organism: Hemitrygon akajei (assembly GCF_048418815.1). Lineage (NCBI taxonomy): Eukaryota > Metazoa > Chordata > Chondrichthyes > Myliobatiformes > Dasyatidae > Hemitrygon > Hemitrygon akajei. Next base: position 50,296,619 of record NC_133149.1, read on the forward strand.
CTTCCTGGCATCATTCAATAACCCCCTACACTGTCCACAACACCACCGACCTTCCTGGCATCATTCAATAACCTCCTACACTGTCCACAACACCCCCGATCTTCCTGGCATCATTCAATAACCTCCTACACTGTCCACAACACCACCGACCTTCCTGTCATCATTCAATAACCTCCTACACTGTCCACAACACCACCGACCTTCCTGTCATCATTCAATAACCTCCTACACCGTCCACAACACCACCGACCTTCCTGTCATCATTCAATAACCTCCTACATTGTCCACAACACCTCCGACCTTCCTGTCATCATTCAATAACCTCCTACACCGTCCACAACACCACCGACCTTCCGGGCATCATTCAATAACCTCCTACACTGTCCACAACACCACCGACCTTCCTGGCATCATTCAATAACCTCCTACACTGTCCACAACACCACCGACCTTCCTGGCATCATTCAATAACCTCCTACACTGTCCACAACACCACCGACCTTCCTGTCATCATTCAATAACCTCCTACACCGTCCACAACACCACCGACCTTCCTGTCATCATTCAATAACCTCCTACATTGTCCACAACACCTCCGACCTTCCTGTCATCATTCAATAACCTCCTACACCGTCCACAACACCACCGACCTTCCGGGCATCATTCAATAACCTCCTACACTGTCCACAACACCACCGACCTTCCTGGCATCATTCAATAACCTCCTACACTGTCCACAACACCACCGAACTTCCTGTCATCATTCAATAACCTCCTACACTGTCCACAACACCACCGACCTTCCTGTCATCATTCAATAACCTCCTACACTGTCCACAACACCACCGACCTTCCTGTCATCATTCAATAACCTCCTACACCGTCCACAACACCACCGACCTTCCTGGCATCATTCAATAACCTCTTACACTGGCCACAACACCCCCAACCTTCCTGGTATCATTCAATAACCTCCTACACTGTCCACAACACCACCGACCTTCCTGGCATCATTCAATAACCTCCTACACTGGCCACAACACCCCCAACCTTCCTGGTATCATTCAATAACCTCCTACACTGTCCACAACACCACCGACCTTCCTGGCATCATTCAATAACCTCTTACACTGGCCACAACACCACCGACCTTCCTGGCATCATTCAATAATCTCCTACACTGTCCACAACACCACCGACCTTCCTGTCATCATTCAATAACCTCCTACACTGTCCACAACACCACCAACCTTCCTGGCATCATTCAATAACCTCTTACACTGGCCACAACACCACTTACCTCGCAAGAATGCAGAGGCATGTGCATTGGGCTATTTCAGATTCAGTTTATTGTCATTTAGAAACCACAAATGCAATGCAGTTTAAAAATGAGACAACGTTCCCCCAGAATGATATCACAACAACATATGACAAAACAGACTACACCAGAAAATCCACGTTAACGTTCGGCAATCCGCAATCCAGAGTTCTGAGAGGCTGCTGTGTATTAATATCGCGCTACCGTCTTAGCGCGTTCCCCCGAAAGGAGCTCCAACCCCACCAGATGAAAAACTAAAGCTACAAGACCTGCACAAAACCACGTAATTACAACATATAGTTACAACAGTGCAAACAATAGCATAATTGATTAAAAAAACAGACCATGGGCACAGTAAAAATTGTCCAAGATGTTAAAAGACTGTAAGTTCAAAAGAAACCACCACACAGTTTCCACAAGTCCTCAGGGTCCCAACAGACTCGCCATCCCACACCGGCGGCAGAAGGGAATACCCCCGCTATGGACTTCCACGGCGCCGCCCGACTCAGCCTCACAGACACAGCACACAGTGAAAGTTCCGTCGAATCCAGCCTCGCAGACACAGCACACAGTGAAAGCGACCTGACCGCAGCGGACTCCGAGTCCGTCGAACCTCCGAGCCGACAACCATCCCCTCCGGCACAGCTTCTCCGAGCACCATCCTCTGCCGAGCCTATTAAGATGGCCCCGCCAATGGCCATCGGCAACGTGACCCTGAGGACTGGGGGCCTGTTCTTCCCAGCAGAGACCCGGACCTCACAGCAGCAGCAACGAAGAAGGTCTTCCTGGAGATTTCCCGATGTTCCTCCGTGCTCCCTCATCCGTTTTCAATCGATTATGATTGCGCACGGCACCCCTCTTCACAAATAGCAGATAATCTGCTCCGGAGTGGCCGCTGCAAGCTGGGTCGCGCCGCCGTCTTGGATTACATTGGGTCATTTCTTCCTCTTTTCCAAATCTCACACGCCAGTCAAATCCGTGACACCTGAGCTTTGGCTCATTTGTCAGTCCACTCTCGGGTGATCCTACGATGCATGCACATGCTCGTCCACGGCAGATCATAAACTGTCCAGAATAAAACAGGCTCTTCGGCCCATCTGCTCCATTCTACCAAGTTCCTTGTCTGAGCTAGTTCTACTGGCTGTGCGTGTCCCGTCTCCCTCTGAACCTTTCCGCTCCACGTACCTGTCCAAGTACCTTTTTAAGCACCGTTAACGCGCCCGCCTCAACAACTTCCTCTAGCAGCCCATTCCATACGACCGTAAGATAGAGGAGCAGAGGTAGGCCATTCGGCCCATCGAGTCTGCTCCACCATTCAATCATGGGCTGATCCAATTCTTCCAGTCATCCCCACTCCCCATACCCTTTGATGCCCCGGCTAATCAAGAACCTATCTATCTCTGCCTTAAGTACACCCAATGTCTTGGCCTCCACAGCCGCTCGTGACAACGAATTCCGCAGATTTGCCACCCTCTGACTACAGTAACTTCTCCGCATCTCTGCTCCGAACGGACGTCCTTCGATCCTGAAGCCGTGCCCTCTTGTCCTGGACTCTCCTACCACGGGAAATAACTTTGCCACACCTAAGCTGTTCAGGCCTTCCGTACGCTGACCGCTGGTGAAAGCCAGTGTGAGGGATGCCACCTTCGCGACCCTGTCTACGGATGCTGCCTCCGCTTTCAGGGAACTATGTGCTTGTGCCCTGAGGTCTGCCTGTCCTGCAGTCTTAGCAGGACGGCAGCAATCGCCGCTGTCTTTAAAGAGTTTGTAAAGTTCCTCCCACATCCCAGCGGCCTACGGTTGGGCTTAGAGGCGTTCTGGGACCGTAAATGCCATCATTGCCGGAGATGGATAGAACATTCTGGTTTGATGTGTATTGCCTATTTGTAGTGAAGTAATTGCGTTAGTCACTGTTCTGTATATACTGTATAGCACCGATATTTGTAATAAAGGAATTTTGTGAAAAAAAAGAACTTGCAAGGAAGTAGCACCCACCGTGAAGGACTCCCCCCAGGCTGCAGAGTTGGCACAGGTCCCACACCGCCGGGTTCAGAACTTTTACAACCATCAGGCTCCCGAACCGGTGCGGCTAACGAGTCCGCAGTCCACGGACTCACCTACACGCACTCTGCGTCCCTTGTGTTCTCAGAATTACTTCCCCCCGCGCGCAATTTATCTGCTTTTGGCATATTGGATGTTTGTCAGCCATTTTGTATGGATTTCCGTCAGCTCTGTCGTGTCGCTTGACCTCCCTGCAAAATGCCCGCGAGAAGGCGGTGACTCGGAAATGGATTTGCTTCGTCCGGTGTGTGAGGAGCTGTACAGACCCCCTCCCCGTGCGGCTCCGTCGTTACAAACGCGCTCAATTCTTCCAGCCCCTCAACGTGAGAAGATGGAACATTTACCCAGAAAGCGTGGGGAAAGGTCTGGCCGCTCTTTATTAAAGGAGGGGACACACAGTTCCCTCGCTCCCCTTGAATTGAATTGAACTGAATGATCTTTATTGTCATTACACATAGGTACAATGAAACTCCGTTTGGCTTCCTCTCAGGCAATTAAACAAAGCGGTAGATAAAAACTAGACAGTAATGAAAAAAAAGTGTTGAATAGATAAGTAGCAGAAAATCAGAATGTCACAGTGATGCACAAAGTGCCGTTAGTGCGAGTATTTGAGTGTGTGCTCACAGTTTCAGTCGTTGCTCTGTGGGAGTGGTGTGATGGAGGCCACAGCTCTGGGGTAGAAGCTGCTCCTCCGTCTATCCCTCACCTCCCTGCTGCGTCCAGCTGCCCCCCTGCCGGACAACACCGCGGCCGCTGTTCCTGCGCGGGCGGGCGGCTTGCCAGTCATTGTGCTGTTCTCCTGGGGGGGTGGGTTCCGACTCAACCAAATGCAGATTCAAGTGTAACATTTTTTACTCTTCGGCTCTGTGTGTGTGTTTCGTTCAGCGCTTCGGCCGGCAGCCTGCTTGGGCTGTTGCCGCAGGATGAGGGATGTGTGCCGTCCAGTTGGGGTGGTAGAGTTAGCGGGAGACTTTGCTTGGTGAGGGACACTAAGGCTGGGCTCGGGGGCTTCTGTCCGAGAGGAGGTGAAGAGGGAAGATGGCGGGGTGGATACGATCCGGTGGGAGACCGGTTGCGAGCGACAGTCGGATGGTGTGTGTGATTTCACACTGACCGAGGGCCCTGCGCGTGAGTGATGGAGGAGTTCAAGATCAGCTCCAATTTGTGCACGATTGGCTGTTGAATTAGAACGGGAACTCGTCTTTTCGTTACTCATCACTAACCCTTCAGTTAATATAATTCCTTCAATCGTACGCAGGGTACTGTCCGTTATTCCGTGGCATTAATTTGTAACGGGGTAAGCGAATGACACAGCGCCCACACAGACCGGGGTTCGGGGCGGGAGAGCTGTCTCAACCTCACGGGTTTGGCGGGACTGGAGAGTGTTTTCCCTAGAGTTACGCAGCCAAAGAACCCGGGGAGAGGGTGGGGGTTCACAAGCAATCACAATGCACCTTCGGCTTCTGGGGAGGTGAAAAGAACGAAGCCGGATTTCTATTGCAATTTTTCACCAAGAAATAGTGTCGAAATCCCAGCAGCTGAGACGGAACGGACTCCTCGGTCAGCGAGTCAAACTGAAGGAGGCCCCTTGGGGGGTTGGGGGGGGGTCTCCGGAGTTCAAGCTACTTGTTGGACCCAACCACACTTATGCCACTGTGGGAACCTCACGTTGTAATCCAAGGGTTGGTTCAGAAGTCGGGGAAAAGGCACAACACCTGTTGCTTCTCAATCCTCTTGTTCCAACGCGCCGTGAGGGTTCACTGCTACGCAATGGTGTTCTTGTAACGCCCACTGCTGAGGTGGTGGCTCCTCTGTGGCGGCGATGCTTGGGTTACGGCCGGAGATAACCGGACTGTGGATGCACGTTAGCCAATCAGGATTTTGCTGCCCTGCCTTGTGATTCCGGAAGCAGTTGTTTCCGCGGGCCTTTACGAGAGGGAGAGGGAGCGATGAAGAGGGAAGACGCGAGCGGAGAAATCTGGTAGACCGCCGGACGGGGCGGACTCGGAGCGAGGGTCCGAAGGTCGGCAACGCTCGGAGGAGATCGACGGTGGAAGAAGAACTACTGAACTGCGCGAGCCCCAACTTTGTGTGCACGTGACTGTTTAATAAGATTTGGGCCCTTTTTCGTTTATATTTCGTTTCTCTACTGACCATACCTTCTTTAAATAGATCCAGAAAAGAATTAATACCTTTACTTTTCCAAAATGAAAAAAATCGGATCACTCACAAAGAAGGCTTTTAAAAAAATGGTTGCGATAAATTAAAACTACAAAGTTTAAATTTTTTAAGATTTAAAAAAAAAATCACGGAACTGGAGCCAAATTTGTAAAGAATACTTAATCACAGGGTATAAATTTAAATTGGCAACTTGAACTAATTGTGTAGGTAGATCAGCTCCCAGTAACGAGGTTAAATAAAATCGTTTCACAGCTTTCAATTGCAAATCTACCCAAACTGGCCGCTCGTTCTTATCAACCCAGTATGACCAAAAGGACATATATCGCACATTAACAGCCCCGTAATGCATTCTTAAATAGGCAAAGCAAGACCTCCGTCCTTTTTCAATGTAAGTGACATTTACCAATAATTGGATTAGAATGATATATAAAACTCCCATTGCTACTGTTATTGCTAATAATTGTAGATCCCCTTTTTTTCAGCTTTCACGGGGAACAAGACAGGGCTGTCCATTAAGTCCTTTGTTATTTAATTTAACATTAGACCCCCTTGCTACTACCCTTCGTGAGGCTAAAGATATTCAAGGGATTCTTGTGAATGAGACCATTCATAGGATTACTCTTTGTGCTGACGGTTTACTGGTTTATATACCTAATCCTGAGGAATCTGTTCCTGCCTTGCTAAAATTATTCAATGAATTGGGAGATTTTGCAGGATATAAAATTAATTTTAACAGAAGTGAACTGTTTCTGTATGTGATAATACTCCTTTCAAAGTTATGGATTCCTTCAGATAGCTAGACGTTATAATCACTGAAAAATATAAGGATCTTTATAAAGCAACAACACACACAAAATGCTGGTGGAACGCAGCAGGCCAGGCAGCATCTATAGGGAGAAGCACTGTCGACGTTTCGGGCCGAGACCCTTCATCAGGTTTAAGGTGCAGGTTTAAGTAGGTACAGAGGAGATGTCAGGGGTAAGTTTTTCACTCAGAGAGTGGTGAGTGTGTGGAATGGGCTGCCGGCAACGGTGGTGGAGGCGGATACGATAGGGTCTTTTAAGAGACTTTTGGATAGATACATGGAGCTTAGAAAAATAGAGGGTTATGGGCAAGCCTAGTAATTTCTGAGGTAGGGACGTGTTTGGCACAACTTTGTGGGCCGAAGGGCCTGTATTGTGCTGTAGGTTTTCTATGTTTCTACGTTCCCATGAAGTGTACTAAATAGATTCAAAAGCACGTTAAGACTGAAAAGTGAAAAGTCTCAGAGAAACAGGAGGGGAAACGTCTTCACTCGGAGGGTGGTGAGAGCGGGGAACGAGCTGCCAGCGCGAGTGGTGCACGCTAGCTCGATTGCAGCGATTAAGAGATGTTTGGACGGGTACGTGGATAGGAGGGGGGTGTGGTCCCGGGGCGGGTCGATGGGAGTGGGCAGATTAAATGCCTTGGCGTGGAGTAGATGGGCCTGTTTCTGTGTTCTGCATCTCTACGAAGTAGTAAGTAGAGTCACAGGCCCATAAGACTGATAGAAGAGTAACTAAAAGTGGAGGAAGGAAAACCATTTCTGCTATTCACAGGAACAAACATCTCAGGCTTTTGGATTTGATATCCTGGGAACTCACTCATAGACAATAGACAATAGGTGGAGAAGTAGACCATTCGGCCCTTCGAGCCTGCACCGCCATTTTGAGATCATGGCTGATCAACTACTATCAATACCCGGTTCCTGCCTTATCCCCATATCCCTTGATTCCCCTATCCATAAGATACCTATCTAGCTCCTTCTTGAACGCATCCAACGAATTGGCCTCCACTACCTTCCGAGGCAGTGCATTCCAGACCCCCACAACTCTCTGGGAGAAGAAGTTTTTCCTTAACTCTGTCCTAAATGACCTACCCCTTATTCTCAAACCATGCCCTCTGGTACTGGACTCTCCCAGCATCTGGAACATATTTCCTGCCTCTATCTTGTCCAATCCCTTAATAATCTTATATGTTTCAATCTGATCCCCTCTCAATCTCCTTAATTCCAGCGTGTACAAGCCCAGTCTCTCTAACCTCTCTGCGTAAGACAGTCCAGACATACCAGGAATTAACCTCGTGAATCTACGCTGCACTTCCTCTACAGCCAGGATGTCCTTCCTTAACGCTGGAGACCAAAACTGTACACAATACTCCAGGTGTGGTCTCACCAGGGCTCTGTACAAATGCAAGAGGATTTCCTTGCTCTTGTACTCAATTCCCTTTGTAATAAAGGCCAACATTCCATTAGCCTTCTTCACTGCCTGCTGCACTTGCTCATTCACCTTCAGTGACTGATGAACAAGGACTCCGAGACCTCTTTGTATTTCTCCCTTACCCAACTCTACACCATTCAGATAATAATCTGCCTTCCTGTTCTTACTCCCAAAGTGGATAACCTCACACTTATTCACATTAAACGTCATCTGCCAAGTATCTGCCCACTCACCCAGCCTATCCAAGTCACCCTGAATTCACATACGATGTTGACGCAGTTAGCAAGAAGAGGCAGTAGCGGCTGTGCTTCACCACAAGTCTGAGGAGATTTGGCGTGTCACTCTCAAGTTTCTACAGAGCTGCCGCGGAGGCCGGTCGCACCACCGTCTGACGCGGAGGGGGCCACCGGACAGGATCGGGGGCGGGCGGGCGGGGGAGGGGGGTGGAATCTGCAGAAAGTCGTAAACTCGGCCAGCTCCGTCACGGGCTCCTCCGAAAGGCGGCGTCCACCGTCGGGGACCCTCACCGCCCCTCTCGTCTCGTTACTACCGTCGAGGAGGAGGTACAGGAGCCTGAGGGCCACGCGCAGCTTCTTCCCCTCCGCCGTCAGAACTCTGAGCGGGCAATGAACGCACAAACGCTATACCTCGGTAAAAAAAAAATTCTTCCCCTCTCTCTTCTGCATGGCATTTAAGTTAATTTTTCACAAATACTTCTTATTGTAATTTGTAGGGTTTTTTTTAAATCATTACGTCTTGCTGCTGCACAGATTTCACCGCAGGCGCCGGGGACCTTGAATCTGACTTTGAGTAGGATCGACCCACAGGCTGGAAAGACTAAGTTCCATGTCTAAAAGCCCCTTCGTTTGGAAGTCCGAGATCCTGTTATGCTCAGCAGAGCCTGCAGCTGGACACTGACATATTGCGGCATCTGTGGCCAGATGCGGTTGGCCTTTTAAAAAAAAATATACATACAGCAGGGGTGTCAAACTCATTTTAGGTCGCGGGCCGGATTGAGCAAAATGCAGCTTCGTGCGGGCCGGATCAGTCGGACGCGTGCGAACGCAGCTTTCATTGCCTCCGTTTTCTCAACCTGCCCTCACGTGTCTCAGTCTCTGCTATAACTACAAAGTGTTTCACTTTACAAATTCCGTTTCTTATGAAGAAGACTGCCGAATAAACACGAAAAACCCTGAAAACCTGGTACCTGAATAAACTCAGCATTAGCCATATCATACGCCATAGGCGCTTCGATTACTGGGGCCAGCTTTAATAGTAATTAGATATTATCTCGCGGGCCAAAGATAATTCCACCGCGGGCCTAGAGTTTGACATATATGTATTAACTGATGAGATATTAGCTTCAAACTTTCCGCATAATCACGCAAAGAGTTGAACTGCACGTGCACGTAACAAGAACTGTATAACTCATCTCCTTCTACCCCAGGCCACGGACTTATCAATCACCCCTGCTGTGGACACTTTCTGGAGGTCCAAGATCTGTACGCTCCACGACCGCTGGACTAAGTGTGTAAATGTAGGAGGGGACTATGTTGAAAAATTCATGCGTTCGGTTTTCTAAACCTGAACCCTCCTACCTTAGGTCAAAAACTTATCGATCACCCCTCGTCCTTGTCCATCAAATCCAGAACGATACACAATGTACCTGAAAGGAGGCACAACACATTACGGATCATGACACCACTGGCGTAAGCTTGGAAAGGGTTAACGTCGAGGAGCGTTTGATGGCTCTGGGACTGTCCACATGAGTGAGGGGGGAGTAACATTGAACCCTATCGAATATTGAAAGGTACAGTCAAGCTGGATGAACTCAGCAGGCCGGGCAGAATCCTTTGAAATGATCAGTCGACGTTTCGGGCCGAGACCCGTCGACTGCTCCTTTCAACGGATGCTGCCCGACCTGCTGAGTTCACCCAGCTTGTTTGTACGCGTTGGTTTGACCCCGACATCTGCAGTGTGAGTATTGAACGGCCGAGACAGAATGGGCTGGGAGCGGAGATCTGTAAAAGCGGGAGAATCAAGGACCAGGGGGCACAGCCTCAGAACAGAAAAACACCTCCTTCGGAAAGGGGGGAGAAAATTCCAGAGGGTGGGGAATCTCTGGAATTAATGACCACAGTAGTCCATGGAGGGCAAATCACCGAGTGCATTCAAAGCAGAAGATTAAGGACTGTTCATGACTCAAGACGTCAAAGGCTAAGGGAGGATGACAGGAGATTGAAGATTAGAGGAAGAATAAATCAGACGAGAAGGAATAACAGGAGAGAGCCAAGGGACTGATGGCCTCATTCCGCACCCACACCTCATGAATCTACGGTCCAAATGCCACACCGAAGAACGCGAAAATACTTACAATCAGTGACCTCAGAAAGGAAAAAGTTGCAACTGAACTTGAGGAGATGTACGACACTTGCAAGGTTAGAGGCTGACTGGGGTCTTTCAGGCTGCATCGCTGGAGTGCGTCTAAAGTGTAACGGCGATCACAAGCGGTCCCGAGTATGAGAAGGAATACAGCGAGAGTCAGCAAGGAGTGGGACAGTGTTCACAAAGTCATCAGTAACATCAGTGTGTTTTCCAGTGGACGACAGGGAGAGGGACAGTGTTCACAAGGTCATCAGTAACATCAGTGTGTTTTCCAGTGGACGAGAGGGAGAGGGACAGTGTTCACAAGGTCATCAGTAACATCAGTGTGTTTCCCAGTGGACGACAGAGAGAGGGACAGTGTTCACAAAGTCATCAGTAACATCAGTGTGTTTTCCAGTGGACGACAGAGAGAGGGACAGTGTTCACAAAGTCATCAGTAACATCAGTGTGTTTTCCAGTGGACGACAGAGAGAGGGACAGTGTTCACAATGTCATCAGTAACATCAGTGTGTTTTCCAGTGGATGACAGGGAGTGGGACAGTGTTCACAATGTCATCAGTGACATCAGTGTGTTTTCCAGTGGACGACAGGGAGAGGGACAGTGTTCACAAGGTCATCAGTAACATCAGTGTGTTTTCCAGTGGACGACAGGGTGAGGGACAGTGTTCACAAGGTCATCAGTAACATCAGTGTGTTTTCCAGTGGACGACAGGGTGAGGGACAGTGTTCACAAGGTCATCAGTAACATCAGTGTGTTTTCCAGTGGACGACAGGGAGAGGGACAGTGTTCACAAAGTCATCAGTAACATCAGTGTGTTTTCCAGTGGACGACAGGGAGAGGGACAGTGTTCACAAGGTCATCAGTAACATCAGTGTGTTTTCCAGTGGAAGACAGGGAGAGGGACAGTGTTCACAAGGTCATCAGTAACATCAGTGTGTTCTCCAGTGGACGACAGGGAGTGGGACAGTGTTCACAAGGTCATCAGTGACATCAGTGTGTTTTCCAGTGGACGACAGGGTGAGGGACAGTGTTCACAAGGTCATCAGTAACATCAGTGTGTTTTCCAGTGGACGACAGGGTGAGGGACAGTGTTCACAAGGTCATCAGTAACATCAGTGTGTTTTCCAGTGGACGACAGGGAGAGGGACAGTGTTCACAAGGTCATCAGTAACATCAGTGTGTTTTCCAGTGGACGACAGGGAGAGGGACAGTGTTCACAAGGACATCAGTAACATCAGTGTGTTTTCCAGGGGATGACAGGGAGAGGGACAGTGTTCACAAGGTCATCAGTAACATCAGTGTGTTTCCCAGTGGACGGCAGGGAGAGGGACAGTGTTCACAAGGTCATCAGTAACATCAGTGTGTTTTCCAGTGGATGACAGGGAGAGGGACAGTGTTCACAAGGTCATCAGTAACATCAGTGTGTTTTCCAGTGGACGAGAGGGAGAGGGACAGTGTTCACAAGGTCATCAGTAACATCAGTGTGTTTTCCAGTGGACGACAGGGAGTGGGACAGTGTTCACAAGGTCATCAGTAACATCAGTGTGTTTTCCAGTGGACGAGAGGGAGAGGGACAGTGTTCACAAGGTCATCAGTAACATCAGTGTGTTTTCCAGTGGACGACAGGGAGCGGGTCTCTTTTCAGAAGAATATCTTTCCAATGTTATTTTTATGTTTCACTGAAAATTTGTGCTTCAATATTCCCTTTCATTTCCCTTCTCCCCTGTTCAATTTCAAATGAATGTCCCAATTTCCCAATACAATGTAAAATAAACTAATTAGTTTAATTTGAATAACTGTCTCCTGAATTGTGTGGTCTGACGTTTCTGAAGGTGGTTTTTACTGGACCGCGGGAGTAGACTTGGTTCACTCCTGGCTCTGTGAGAGTCCCGTGTTCAGCCCTCTGAGTGTGTCGACCCGGATGGAGGGAGTAATGCCATACCAGACACCACGGCAGAGGAGCAGGTAGTGTCGAGGAGTCAGGGAGTCTGCCGACGGAGTGGTAAAATCGAGCACGTGACGCCGAGGTTTGGTGGGAGGTTTGACCGGTCGGACAGGGGTCGGAGCAATTTGAGCCTTTTGGGCCCCTGTACCTGCGGTTGTCCGCGGGGTTCGGAGGAGGTTCACAAGAATGCCCCCTCCCCTCCCCTCCCCTCCCCCCCGTGAGTGACAGCGTTCTCGCCTGCAGAGCGTTTGATGTCGCTGGGCCTCTTCGGAACTGTCAGAGGGGCTGGCAGATCGTTCAGAGCCGCTGCAGGTCAGATTCAGGAAGGAAGGAAAACACCAGGGACGTTGTCACCCGAGTCCAGGAATTGCGGACTGATGCAACCTCGCCCGACTCTGGCCAACGGCTAGATGATACCCCATGGTTGATTCACCGTCTGATCATCCGGTGTTTTCCGTCCACCTGACTTACCTCCTGCCTGTTACCCCCCGCTGGCGTTTAGGGCTGCAAAGAAGCAGCCCCATTCCCACCTGTGGCTTCCTACCCTCAGTCCCGGGCGGAGAGTCGGGAATACCGTCACACTCAGGTGCAGAAGGGTTCTTCGCCGCTGTTCCCGTAACAAGCTTGCTTGACCAGTCAGGGGCCGCTGAGCTGAACCCCCTGAACCCGGAGAGACCGGTGGAGCCGCCCTCTCCCCTTTGAACTCTTTGGCGCGGGCCGCCCTAGAAAGAGCTGAAGCTCGGAGCCCCGACTCCAGCCAGCACAGCTCTCCGGGCGGGCGAGCCTCCGAACCCAACGACAAGGGTGTGGTCCACGTTGGAGGTGTTGTGTACCTCCACGGCTCGGGGGAAACGCCTGATCCCCAAGACCGACAACCAAGTCGGGTGTGTCACAGGACCAGGGCTTCATGGGCTGCGACTGGCAAAAGTTTGTCCTGTTCCAAAAACTTTTAGCGGTGAGCATTTAGAAAGTCCAGATTTGAACGTCGCTAGGATAACACTCGCGACTGCACAACTAGCTATGTTTGTTCCACGCGTCCGCGACTCGCTGCGTTAAGAAATGTTTCCTGATGTTACTGTGAAACCTCTCTTTAACCAGCCTCCGTGTTCCCCTCCCCACCCCGGCCCCGTGTCCTCACAGATGAGTTGGTTTTGAGATAGCAGTGGGCATCCACCCACAATGATCTCGAACACTTCTGTCAAGTCAAGTCAAGTCACTTTTATTGTCATTTCGACCATAACTTCTGGTAGAGTATATAGTGAAAAAGAGACAACGTTTTTCAGGACCATGGTGTTACATGACACAGTACAAAAACTAGACTGAACTACGTAAAAAACAACACAGAGAAAGCTACACTAGACTACAGACCTACCCAGGACTGCATAAAGTGCACAAAAACAGTGCAGGCATTACAATAAATAATAAACAGGACAATAGGGCAGTAAGGTGTCAGTCCAGGCTCTGGGTATTGAGTCTGATAGCCTGGGGGAAGAAACTGTTACACAGTCTGGTCG